>NC_051154.1:391798843-391922905 GCF_013339745.2 Dermacentor silvarum | reverse complement strand
AAAAACTGAGCTTGTTCTTGGCCATTTTCACGAGTAATGCATGGATGAACCGAGGGCACAGACGGATTTAGCAATGCGTCAGCACGAATTGTGCTGCTCTTCGGTTTACGTTACGAGTGACAAGCACAGTGGCGTCAGTAAAAATTGTCTGTTCCGAGGTACACTTAATAAGCATAAACGACTATCTGTAAAATTTACTTGCAAGAAAAAAAATCAATTACGCAGTTCGTCTCACCATTAGACACAGAAAGGGCAAAGTGCTCAGGAGAATTACCAGGAGAATAACCCTCGCTGTAACAAGTGACCAGAAACTTGACTTCATTCTAAGTGGTATTTCCTTAAAAGCGGAGCAGCTATAAGAGTCCTAGTTAAAGGGGTCCTGAACCACCCTAAGCCCTGGAGAAAGAACACATTCCACAGATAGCATACGCTGCTGTAACATATCAGCCAAACTTGCAATGGTGCGCATCACGTGGAGCTTACAAGCAGAGCACCAAGTCCCTTTTTCTCAAACACACTCTTTTCAAACACGCCTTCTCGTCAACCGTTTCAAAGGTGCCGGTACCTTGCGTATGTCGTCACATGCAAGATTTCCATAGGCGGCTGCTAGTGTCCATAGTTGGCCTCAGTAAAGAAGGAAGTTTGGATAAGTTTGGATCAGAGCACTTCGTATACTTGAACTGTGCATATTTATTGACACAGTTTACTAAGCAGGCTGAAGTAACTGAAAATCTGCGTTTCGAACTTCGATAAGAATTAGGCACTTCCAGAAGAAGTCGACTGCCGTCCGTTCATGCTCGGCACAGCCGCTTACGTAAGAATTAAACTTTGGTCACACTGCTTATTGGTGTCGTAGCCGCAGTGCTGTACGGAACGCCATTTCTGGAACGAGTTCCTTTTGGGAGGAGCGTCACTGTTCCGTTAAGGGTCGGTGGAACTGTAATGGTAACTCGTTAGGTCTACGAAGGAACGGCAGAGGGAACGGCTTTCCTTCTGTAAACGTTCCACGGCATTGAATAGACGCACGCATGTACGCAGCACATCATGCAGGGCGGATGGGCCAGGTAAGCAATGTCAGCAACTGATTTGTATATGTTGCTTTTCTTATAAATTGTTCTGGATTGCAGGCTTGGACACCACAAAGGAAAGCGCGAGCTCGTTGTTTGTCAGTTGCTAACCCCAAGGTTTAGGCTATCAAGGATCCTAGACAGTACCATGAGAGACCAGGTGAGCATCAGCAGAAAGACAAAGCTGGCTGCGGTGACCAAACAAGCCAGCGCAGATGTTGCCATCTCATCCACGCCGAAGATTTCTCTTCGCTCGGGCACCAAACCATTCCATTACGTGCTGGTGCGTTACATGTGGTGCTGACTACCCGGTACCCCAAATGAGTTTCGAGGGATAGAACAACTTTTTTCTGAAGTACAACACGGCAGTACCTTCAAGCGCTTCGTGTGGAACGGCTCTTCAACAATGCCAACAAAGTTATGTCGAAAAACGGGTTCGTCTGTCGGACACTAACAAAGAGAGAAAGCTCTTGCCGAGTTCAAACAAGGGACTTTAGTAAGTTGCGATATATGTATTCTGGACATTTTCTTTCAACTCATGCTGCAATATTCAATCAGCATTAAATAAAAACCTATGTATTGTTCCTTTTGATGCGGTTTCCTGCGCAACAACTTAATTATATTGGTGCATGTGAGTAACTTTGCATTTTCATATCTAAAGCGCAGTATCCTACCTGTGACATTGAAGACCGAAGTGGAAAGTGCCATATGTGTTGCACTTGTAATAGACGAGCACCAATTTTGAAGTTAGACACGTCTGGAGTATTTTCTGTGCTCCCTAAAAATTTGTCTAGGAGCATTTGTTTGGGTTCTTTTTATCTCCAGATAATCCGCTGATGGCGATGTTCAAATTCTTATAATATACGTAGTTCTATGTGAGTTCTAAATTGCTCTTTTTTCGCCTCAGGATTATCTCACACTATATTTTAACTAAAAAATCTAATGTAACGTTAATGTAATGACACATTCAAATGTTTGAACGCGGTCGCTTCGGATTAAAGGAACTTGCAAAGGGAACTCGTTTTAAGATTGGGAAGAAATGAGGAATGAGCTTTCGTTCCTGTTTTAGAGGAACGTGTTCAATTCTGCGTAGCCATCAGGTCTCGCTAACTTATGTTAGTTTTGAACACTTAACTAGCCTCTAACCATGCCAAACTTAAGGTCAGACTCCACGTACGCTTGCCATCACGTGCTCACTCCTGGCAACTCTTGGCTAGATGCCTTGGCCGACATTCCTTCATAGTGAGCTACTAAAGGAGTTTCAAAATGCGCAATCTGGACGTGGCTATTAGTATCCGTCCGTAAAGCTGGTGCACGACAAAGCTGGTCTGCACCCGGTCGCAACGCCAGACAGGAGGAGCCCATGAGCGCGAGTGCGTACTTCAGACTTGTTGTGCCATAGGAAATGTTCAGTTATAGCGGGCACACGCACTGCGGTGCAGTTGCATGCAGTGGCGTCTGATACCGCGGCCACCGCAGGATGCCACAGTGAGCCCGTTCACTGAGCACCACCTGCACTGATTGGACTCTGTGGGAGACGTCACGAGCGCCAACATATGACTGGAACTGGTCGTCTGCTTTCCAAGCTGCACACCTACCATGTATCTTGCCATCCTGATCAAACCTGGTAACATTTGAAATTCTTTCAACACAAGTCTGGAGTACGGCATTTATCGCTGAAGGTGCGAAAATACTCGGCCATTTCCAGCATGCCAGACAGTGGCCGGCGAAGTCGGATGCGTCGCGCCGGTGACCCCCGGATCGATTAAAATTTGTCGCTGGTATAGTTCGGCATGCTGAACGTGGGCCGCAGCAGCGTGGGGACCAGCTGCGCTGCATAACTGCGCTGCATCCGGCCTATATGGCTATATCCGCACCTTTAGCGGATGTGCGCGCTGCCGAAGTACTGTCGAAAGACGACATATCTTTCTATGCTGGGGAATTGTGTGATTGCCACAGAGATAAGTGTGAAAGGAAATGTACTACTCGTGCCATTTGGTGCGAGGAAACAGGCGCGCGTAGCCACAGCAAGCGAGCACCCTGACCTCAACCATAAGTTGAGGGAAAGCCTCCGAGTTTGGTGCGTCGTAGGCACCAAAATCGGAAGTATTGGCGTCTACGCGAACATGCAAAATCAAATTTGAAATGTGCACCATGGTGACGTTCAGTAGACAGAGCGTTGTGCCTTCACAGTGCAAGGCATTGAAGAAGGAGCGGAAGCATTGCGAGGGGGATCAAAGCAATCTTTTATTGCCAATACCTCCGCTTCTACTGAAAGCACTGAAGTAGTACTTGAGTGGCGAAGTACTTTCTTAAATAGTCTAGTTGAACTTCAATTGCAATTATCGGCTTCACTAAAGCGTTTAAGGGTCCCCTTTAACACGGGAACATGAAAAACTTTGAATAAAGCAATCTACTGAATAAAACGAGTTCGCTAAAACATGCATTTACTAAACTAATTTTGTTCAGACCCATGCACCTAATGAAATAGCAAAAAAAGAAATATAAAAAAATCCATGTTTGTTCTTCGCGGTTGTTTAACTGCCACAACTGTTACTATCTGTTATCCCTGAGTCCTAACTTAAATAAGAATAGGACTGCATGATGCAAACAAGGATGCAGAAAATGTGACACATACTGCCATGCTTGACCTTATCACATTTCTTCTTTCTGCTTCCTCATCTGATTTTTTGGCGTATCTTAGGATGCCGAGCTGTGCTAACTATAATAGTTGTCCTAGCTGAGGATGTCCTACCTGGGGATGGGTGAGATGGGCCGGGCAGCTTCTTCTGCTGTTGCTTGCGGAGAAGCGGCTGTTATTCCAGCCCCAGCTGCCTGCTTCTCGTTGAGTAGAGCCATCAGCTTTTCCAGCTCATGCAGGATGCCTGCTTCGTCTTCATCCTGCGGAGAGAACACGTGGGACATGGCAACAGATGTGGCATGCTCTGATCACTACACATGAATGCACGCTAGCTCGAACCACCGGAATTGATCAATTAATGTGGTACAATATTCTAAAGCAATGCATCGGCCGTTGGAGACAAAGGTCTACAGGAGCTAAAAAATGGTACTCTATGTTGAGTGAAGCTTTAGTCAAGCAGTGCGTAATAAATTGTGCTTACTTTCATCGTATGCAACATGTTATCTCATGCAATGTTTATGTTCATTTACCACCGAGGTCACAACTTTAATACAGAAAACCTCATTATCACGTACCCGCTTAATAAGTAATTCTGGATTAAATATAGTCGGGATAAATCCCCAACCCTACCACCATGGAACTTAATAAGCATTGGCTCACCGCTTAAGCCGTAGTCACTTACTGCACGCCAAATGGTTAGCGTGTAGTGTTTACTTCATTTTTCGGTCCACACAAGTGCGCAATCGGCGAAATGTAGTGCGCATAGATGATAGATAGTGAAATTGCTGCACATGGACCTTTCACGGACTGCAATCACCACCGACAGTGACATTAAAACATTGTGACCAAGACGTGTTTCCGTCGCGAATGACGTGGAAGTGAATGATGGCCCTTCTCTATTCAACACGGAGCATGCTTTGACTGCCATAAGGGCGTTCACGGAGAAGTAGAGCCTGATGGAGAAACTGTCTCGCGCACTTCCAGAATTTGAAGATGCCATCGTTGCTGCAAGGCCACCACGGCGGCAAGTTAAAATCAAAGATTTTTTGCTGCCTACTCACAAATTAAATTTGTCTGCGCGTGTGTTTGAGTGAGAATTCAGCTGACTGTTCTTTTCTCGCTGGCAGTCTATAGCCGCTCATCTGCATAGGTTGGTTAGTTGGTACATTGCTTAGTGTGCACCTGATCCATATTCCCCGCCAACTACGCATTAAGGAGGTTTTACTGTATTGTGAAATTTTTATGGTTATGCACTGCACCGCTGACAAGTTATGTTGAAGTACAAGAACCAGATCAGGCGGATGCAGTGTGAGACATCTACACAGTGATGTCACCAGGATGAATGCGATGTATGATGCTTATTGAGGGAGCAATGGTGACGACAAGCGTATGCACAGAAAACTATGACCTAAATCTAGCTACATTTAAGGATCCTGCACCTCTTGGGTCACAGTGGCACACCCCCATTCTGATTGGCTAAGAATGGACACACATGAAGCAGCATTTACGAAATGGCTAAATTGAATGAAACAGGTAAATCAAGGAATCTGCTGATTCTAACACGCTATTCTATTAATGTGGGATGATGTGCTTTCGAGGTACCTATGAGCCGACATTACAGACCATTTTTATGTTTACAGACTGTCATGAGTCACAGGCAAGATGTGTGATAACGTGAAAAAATACGAAGACGCCGGCCGAAGAAACAGAGAAGGGACCCACAGGCGAGAAGCACATGAAGCGCGAGAGAAAAAAGAAGAAATGAAGAAAAAAGTTGTCAAAGTTTCACCCGAAAGACGATGCATCAATAGCGATAGCAAATTTGTAGAGAGATATACGGAGTAAGGATAGTAGTTTTATCAGCTGTATAAACTTGGACATGCAGCAGCACCGACAACACGCAGAACTGTTGCCGCCGTCGGCGTTTTTCCCGCGTTCTCACCGAAAGCACGCGGCGTTGGTGACTGTTGCCGGTGCCTCTGGGGGCGGTCGGAGGTCTTCGACGAGATCAGAATGGGACACTCGTCGAGCAGCGTCGGGAATCTTACCCACCTTCTCGCCTCGCAACGTTTTTATAAAAATACGCATTTGGTGCCGCAGTTAGACGTCGCCTCCCCTCCCTCCCGTTGCCCCCCACGGCCTTTCGCGTGACGGAAGAAGTCGCGTTTGCTCTCTATATATGGTGATTGTAAAGGAGGAGAGAGACGCTTAATTCTGCAGCCCTTCAGGGAGCACGACGCAGAACACGCGTTTGTTCTCGGGCGTGCGTTCACTCCCCGTGAAAGCCCGCGTTCCTCGCGCCCTTTCACTCGCACATAAAGAATCCGGCGCACGGCGACGATTTCATCGCCATTGACGTCATACGGAACCTTACGGCGACGGTGACGCCGAGGCCAGAAATCCGCTTTGGAGTTTCCATATAATTGCTATCGCAATAAAACGTTGCGAGGCGAGAAGGTGGTAAAGGCTTCCAACTTTGCTCGACGCGTGTCACGTTCTTTTCTCGCCGAAAACCTCCGAGCCGCCCCGAGAGGCACCGGCTACAGTCGCCAATGCTGCGCGCGTTCGGTGCGAACGCGGGCAAAACGCCGACGGCATCGATAACAGTTGTGCGCGTTGCCGTTGCTGCTGCATGTCCAAGTTTATACAGCTGATAAAACTACTATCCTTACTCTGTATAGCTCTCTATAATAATATGCTATCGCAATTGATGGTTCGCCCGCGGCCGCTGGATAAAAAAATGTCGCAATTTCACCCCAAAGGCGAAGCATCAATTGCGATAGCAAATTAGTAGAGAGCTATTCGGAGTAGGTATAGTAGTTTTATCGGCTGCATAAACTTGGACCCATTCGCTTACTAACTGAATTAACAAGCGTGGTTTCAGCGCGCACAAAAACACGAATAGATCACACTGAATGACCGAAGACGACTGTCAAAACGCTGGCAGTAAGCGCAGCTGCCGCAGCGGGCGAAGGTTCGTGCGGTCTATCGCTTCAACGGAAACTGAGCGGCGAATACACAGCGCATACAAAGGTCAGAGCCATGCGGAGATAACAGGCGGTGCGGGTGACCGCCACAGCCGCGGGCAATGTACGAGCGCAGTTGTTGGCAGAGTAGAAGCTGCGCCCCCCCCCCTCTCCCTCCCGCGCTGCCTTCCCGCTTTCTTGCTTTCCCGTGGGAGATTGAGTGGCAAGTTCCCCTTACGCTCGGTTGCAAGATACGCCTTTGGTGCCGGAGCACAGCGTCGCCCTGCTTCCCTCACTGCCATACCCCCACGGCCTTTCGCGTGACGGTCGCGTTTGCTTTCTGCCGTGCGTTCGCTCTCCGTGATAGCGCACGTCCCGCGCGCGCTTTCGCTCGCGCATATGGTGCGCAGCGACAATTTTATCGCCCTTGGACTTTATACGGAAGCTCACGGCGACGGCAACGGTGACGACAGAAATCCGGTTGAAGTGTCCATATAATTGTTATCGCAATAAAAAAGGAGATACAGGCGGAAATGAGCTGGCATTGCTGACGGGTTCGAGAAGCAGTTGCATCTCCAGCTGTGCTCAGGAGACGGGAGGCAGAAGTTTCGGGGACCACGGACCGGGGAGGGGACGTTCGTGATTTAGCCAGCGACAACTCCAGCTCCTGAGCCCCGACTGCGTCGCCGTGGCTGTGTTCCGCGGCCCCGGTCCAGCCCCACGCAGACGTAACCAGTTGCAGTCCCGTGCCACAAAGGCAATCGCCAAGGCCACGTCAGCGGCACAACAGTCGACGGGCCCAGACCGCGTCCCGTGCCACGCGGGTCTCTGCGGAACGCTGCGTCAGAACCACGCAGGCCAACGTCCTTTGCCACGCTAGGCCAGAGTCCGACACGACTGGCGACGTTCAGAACGTTCGTTTGTTCGTGACTTCGCGTTGGTTAGTCGAGTGGAGAAACAATATGTAGTTGAAGGCTTCTTTGTTTTTGTAAATAAAATGTTGTAAATCTCTAATTGCATCAGTGTAACGTCCCCCTTCAGGTGATCTTGATGAATTCATTCAGTTCAGTAACCAAAATATTGGAATATGCCTCTGATCTGAGCCTCCCAGTTGTCTTGATTGGCGATATGAACATTAACTTATTATCACCTACTGCTCACACTCAACAATTCATTGACGCACTGCATTCTTAGATTTGCATTAACACAATTTTTTCGCCAACCAGAATAACGGCTAAATTCTGAATCATTGATATATGCATAACGAACCACGATCCAAATGATGTTTTTTCGGGAATTCTCACCTCCGATTTAAGCGATCGTTTGCCAGTATTTTGTTTTTTGCCACGACATGAAAACAAAAGAAGGCGTTTTTGATGTCAGCTTTCTTTCTGTCTCCACTTTAACGATGAGAATATGAGTGCTTTTCACTCAGTTATAGAGAACACAGACTGGTCTAAAGTGTATAGTGAAAATGATCCGAATATTTCGTATGATACGCTTATTCAGATAATAAGTCGTGTTATGATGATGCTTTCCCATTAAACAAATAAGGACCTACAAGAAAGCTAGGCTAGCCATGGGTACCTCAAGAGATGTACAAAAGAATGCAGAAACGTGACAAATTATTTGACAGGTATACTGCTATACTAAGTGAATACAAGAAAATAAGAAATAATTAGTACTTCAGACCTCAAAAAAGCTCTAAAAAGGTATTATGAACATATGTTTTCCACGAAATCAAACAATCGAAAGGAAGTATGGAATGCAGTTCGCAGGTTAAAAGGAACCCGGTATAACACAAACCCGAATACTCTAACCTGTGATGATACTGAGAACAGTGAAACTTCCTAGACCAATAAATTCAATCATCATTTTTAACTTGCTGGTGGGTCATCCCACTCTAGTGTTTCATTACTGGCATCTGAAAGTTTTCTAAACCACGAGTCATCCATTTTCCTATCACCTTGCCCCGAAATAGAAGTGTTTTCCATTCTTAAGGCTTTGAAAAAGGATACTGCAGCCGGGACTGATGACATAAAGGCAGCACCAATCATATCTGTTGCTGATGCTGTCTCGACTCCATTATGCGATATCTGTAACAGTGCTTTTGCAAATGGCATCTTTACCGATTCTATGAAAATTGCCAAAGTGATTGTATTGCATAAGGGAGGCTCTGTCGCTGATTTAAATAATTACAGACCGATATCCATACTACCTCTTTTCTCAAAAGTGCTGGAACGACTCCTAAAGTGCAGATTAACTAAATTGCTAGATAAAAATCACGCCCTTATGGACCAACAGTTTGGCTTCCGTGAACACAGATCTACTGAAATGGCACTTGCAAACATCAAAGAAAAGCTCCTCAGCAACATTGAGAACAAACTATATACGGTTGGTGTTTTCCTGGATATTAGAAAAGCTTTCGACTCCATTGAACACACCATTCTATTTAATAAACTGTCATACTACAGAGTTCGCGGAGTGGCCCTAAAACTGATTCAAGATTACTGCACTACCACACAGCAATACATTTCTTGTGCTCAATATACAGAAGAATCTCGTTAGTTAGAACTCCATGGGGACTGGAATTTTATTTGAATAAAACAAAGTGCAAACAAGGGAGAGCCCTTTAAATATAGCACCGGATCAATTATGTGGTACAGCACACAAACCCAATACCGTCGCTGGGTTTGCATTAATAAAAATCTTATCTTTCCTCTGTCACTGCATAAAGTCCATGTGCGATAAGATACCGAGTACCGTTTTCAGTAGGTGTGAGAGAAAACGGGCGAAGTTGAGCCGAGAAGGGTGGCGCTTTGATTGTGCCGTACTGCCATCTGCTCAATGTTGGAGATTACGTGATAAAGCGGCTTCAGCCCTTACTGTTACTTTTAAGCCGGATGAAAAAAAAAGGACACGCGATGCTCTGCTAGGTCCAGTTTGGTCTTGGCTTTCAGTGGTTCTTTCCTCATTATTTTTTCCGATACATGACGTTACGATAGCTAGCGAAGCATCGAACCTTCGCTATTGGCTTGGGTTTGTCCAAAAAGCGGCGCATGGGAGTGCGAATTTGTTCGAAATAACTGTTGCGTGGTTTGTGTGGTTTTTGGAGTTCAAATTCACGAGAGTTTTTTGTATTGAAATACAGAGGACTTGACGGGACCACCAGAGCAGTTCAAATGATCAATTAAAATTACTGTATCTATATTCATATGTATCGAGTGAGCGAGTTCATCCAGTTCACTGTAGTAGAAACATCTTTTACAAGGTGACGCAAACAAGTCCTTTATCAAAATTTTGTCCAGATCTTTTGATGTCTGATTGTGTTCCACGGGTATTACTTGTAACTTTATCAGTATCACTTATAATATTACATATTGAACACAAAGGTCTCAGTAAAGATAATATAAGGTTAGAGAAGTATGCTTGCATCACATGGTTAGCACTTTAAAACTACTGTATCAGTGTGCAACATTTGCACAAACTCCATGCACAAGCTTATAATTACTTGTACGAAGGTTGTGTAATAGATTCATCATCATCAGACTATTTTCATGTTCACAGCAGGACCCGCCGTGGTTGCTCAGTGGCTATGGTGTTGGGCTGCTGAGCACGAAGTCGCGGGATCGAATCCCAGCTACGGCGGCCGCATTTCGCCGGGGGCGAAACGCGAGAACACCCGTGTGCCTAGATTTAGGTGCACGTTAAAGAACCCCAGGTGGTCCAAATTTCCGGAGTCCCCCACTACGGCGTGCCTCATAATCAAATCGTGGTTTTGGCACGTAAAACTCCATAATTTTTTTCATGTTCACAGCAGGATGAAGGCTTCTACCAGCGACCTCCCGTTACCTCTATCTTGCAGTAGCTTATTCCAAGTTATGCCTGCAAATTTCCTAATTTCATCGAACGACTAATTCTCCAGCGTCCTTCACTGGACTTCACTGCCTTTGGCACCCATTACGTAACTAATAGACGCCAGGTTATCCACTCCATGCATTACATGGCCTGCGCAGCTTCATTTCTTTCTCTTGATGTCAACTAAAATATCGGCTACTCCCTCTTTGCTCTCTAGTCCACACTGCTGCCTTCCCGTCTCTCAACGTTACGTCCAACATCTTTTGTTTCATGGATCATTGTGCAATCCTTAAGTTCAAGCTTCATAACCTCCAAGTTTCTGCCCCATGTGTTATGGTATTACCTGTATAATGCAATAACTACAACACTTTACAAAAATAGAAGTAAGCTGCCAGTGATCAGATGCAAGGAAGTTTGACACATCAAGAGCCAAAAGAATCCATCTCACATGTGCGGTTGTTGGGCTCCCCTTGATGCTGGTTTCTGTGCACTCCATGACGGTGCTCAGGCGGTGAGGTATATCCAGCATTGGCCTGAAAATCGGACTGGGATTGTACGCAGACAATCTTGCCAAGTCCTCGTCCGGTGTCAATTTAGATGCCACAGGAATTGCGGCAGTTGGTGAAGAGGCAACATTGTGTTCATCTGACGCCGCTGACACTGTGAAAGCAAAAAACAAAGCAGCAGCATATGAGAGAAGTACCACGAGCATCTCTGTCAAAGAAATGGATCTTACTGGAAACTGTCGCACTGCACTTGCGATTTCCAGGCAAATTTCCACAGCATTCCTGGTGGATATTATCTGGTCAGTAAGCACTTACAAAGTGCAAGAACGTTGGGCCATAATAGCGCGGTTATGAGTGCCAGCGCGTGTGGTGCGGATTCCTCCAGTACAATGCATCGGTGTGGATAATGGCACGAGAGATTTGCATGTGTTGCGTCGCATGGCACCGTAAATCTTGGACGCCATGGCAGATTGCACTTAGTGCCCACAGCTGTCATCAGATGGCGCCCACAAAAAAGTGTGGAAAGATACGCACATTCGTCCTGAGCAAAACAAAAAAGTTAGTTTTGCTACGAAGGTGGAGCATTCATGACGATAGCAGAGACAACTACATAAAGTAAGGTTAGCAATTTTATCGGTGTCAGGCACGCTCAGGGAAACGGGAACACATCTCGCTCGATGACCAAGAACACTGCATCACAGCGCGAACGAACACTGTACTCGGAAACATGAGATTAAGCGACCGCAAACACTAAAAGCGCGGGAACACGATGTGCATCACGGCACCAACTGCATCGGCTTGCGCTTTGCATTTGCTACAGATTACCTCCTTGATACGGAGCGTGGTCCACGTATGGACGCGCGCGCTATGGAGAGGGGAGAGGGCAAATTGTACGTCAGGGATGCTACAGCATGCTTACAATTTCATGTTTTCTCTACGGTTCTACCATAGCATTGGGATGTTCCGTGTGTTTGTTCAGAAAGATTTTTCAATATGAACAAATTTGCACTGCATTTTACTCATTGTGTAGTGAAGGGGGACGATGCAGTGGGGCATCCTTATACCAGCGCTGTCTAGTGAGTGGGTCAATCTCTCCAGCGCATCGCTCGGACTACGCCGCTCGCGCTCACGGTTCCTTGAACTGACCCAACGGTTGGCCCCAACGCCTGTGAGCAATAAACACCTTTACAAGTGGTGGAGAGTGCTACGCTCAAACGCATCCTGGAGCTACGATCCCGTACCTTCTCTTCAGGGCGCATCTCAGCCGACGTCTCAACAAACGCCTCCTGCACCCTCCGTCGTGAGCTCTGGTCTACCTCGCCACAAGGAGCCTCCTGTTTTCAGCGGCACCGACGACACCGACTTGGACGACTGGCTGTCCACGTACGAGCGAGTAAGCGTCATCAATAAATGGGACAATGCCGCGCAACTCAGCAACGTGCTCTTTTACCTCACCGGCGTGGCAAGCCTCTGGTACAACAACCACGAGACGGAAGTTCAGACATGGTCTGTGTTCAGGACCTTATTACTAGCTGTGTTTGGCCGTCCTGCTGCGCGCAAGGTGCGAGCAGAATCCCGTTTGCGAGAACGAGCCCAACAGCCGGCCGAGTCCTTCACGAGCTACATCGAAGATATCCTGGACTTGTTTAAGCGCGTGGACGCGACGATGTCAGAATCGGACAGAATCAGAAACGTTATGAAAGGGATCGAGGACGCTGCTTTCAACATGCTGCTCGCTAAGAATCCGCAATCCGTCACTGAGATCTGTAACGCATCACATCGACACTGGCTCTCACCCACCATTGCGAGAACGCCCGTATCGCGTTTCTGCCAGCGAATGTCGTTCCATTAATGAGCAAGTCGACGACATGCTTCGGCGCGAAGTAATTCGACCCTCGAAAAGTCCATGGGCTTCGCCTTTCGTCCTTGTTACAAAGAAGGACGGCTCAGTCAGGTTTTGCGTCGATTATCGCCGGCTTAACAAGATCACTCGCAAGGAGGTCTATCCCCTGCCACGCATAGACGACGCAATTGACTGCCTGCAAGGAGCCGAGTTCTTTTCATCTCTGGATTTGCGCTCCGGGTATTGGTAAGTGCCTATAGAAGAAGTCGATCGGCCGAAAGCAGCCTTTATCACGCCCGACGGCTTGTACGAGTTCAACGTCATGCCTTTTGGACTCTGTAATGCGCCCGCGACGTTCGAGCGCATGATGGACAGAGTTCTGCGAGGCTTAAAGTGGCACACATGTTTGTGTTATCTTGACGACATCGTCGTTTTCGCGCCTGACTTCATCACGCACCTCGAACGCCTTCGGCGTGTTTTGACTTGTTTATCGAACGCCGGCCTACAATTAAACATAAAGAAGTGGCGATTTGCTGCGCAGCAACTCACGATACTTGGCTATGTGGTATACAAGGACGGCATTCTCCCAGACCCCGACAAACTTCGCGCCGTTGCCGAGTTTCCCAAGCCAACGTCTATCAAAGAATTGCGCAGTTTCATCGGTCTGTGCTCCTACTTCCGGCGCTTTATTCGGAATTTCGCCGCCATCGTATCGCCCCTGACGAAGCTCCTAGGGAGCAACGGGCTCCACACTTCGTGGTCATCAGAGTGCGACGAGGCGTTCACGAGTCTTCGTCGTTTGCTGACTTTCCCCCCAATTTTGCGCCACTACGACCCGACGGCCCCTACAGAGGTACACACAGATGCCAGAGGTATTGGCCTTGGCGCTGTCCTCGCGCAACGCAAGCAAGGGTTCCCTGAGTATGTCGTTGCTTATGCCAGCCGAACGCTTACGAAACCCGAGAATAATCATACCGTGACTGAAAAATGTCTCGCCATCATCTGGGCTAAGTTCCGGCCATATTTGTATGGCCGCCCATTTGATGTCATCACGGACCACCACGCACTATGTTGGCTGGCGTTGTTGAAAGATCCGTCCGGCCGTCTTGCACGTTGGGCACTTCGCCTGCAAGACTACGACATCCGCGTACTCTACCGCAGCGGGCGACACCACGCGGACGCCGATGCCCTCTCGCGCTCTCCTTTGGCTGACAACAATATATCTCGGTTGACTGTGTCTTCCATCGCTTCCGAGCAGCGCAAGGACCCCTAGATTGCGTCCATTATAGGCTGGCTCTCGGATCCATTTACCAGGTCGACAACCCGCGCGTTGCGCCGTCAAGCTCACCATTTCGTCATTCGCTAGGACCTGCTTCACCGGCGCAATTACAGCTCAGACGGTCGCCAGTGGTTGTTAGTAGTGCCTCGCAGCCTGCGTTCCGAAATATGCGCAGCTTTCCACGCCGATCCCTAGTGTGCCCATGCTGGCGCTTTCAAGAAATACCAGCACCTTCAACAGCGGTACTACTGGCGAGGGATGTACAGCTACGTTCAAAAGTTCGTACGCTCTTGTCCCGATTGTCAGCGCTGGAAATCATCACCCCGCCTCTCGCCAACTGGGCTGCAACCTTTACCTTGTCCCACCCGGTCCTTTGGGCGCGTCGGCATAGATTTGTACGGGCCCCTTCCTATGACTTCGGCTGGAAACCGTTGGGCCATTGTAGCAGTTGACCATCTTACGCGATACGCTGAAACTGCGGCGCTTCAGGCAGCTACAGCGCGCGACGTTGCCTTCTTCCTGCTTCGTCGATTCATCCTACGTCATGGGCCACCCCAGGAGCTACTCAGTGACCGCGGACGGGTCTTCCTTTCCGCAGTAGTAGAAGCTGTTCTCAAAGAGTGCCACGTTGTTCATCGCAAAACAACGGCGTAACATCCTGAAACCAATGGACTCACGGAACGATTGAACCGTACGCTCGGTGACATGCTCTCAATGGACGTCTCCTCCGACCACACGAACTGGGACGCCATTTTGCCCTTCGTCATCTACGCGTACAATACCGCTACGCAGAGCATTACTGGGTTTTCGCCATATTTCTTATTGTACGGCCGGCACCCATCGCAGACCATCGACACAATACTACCATACCGGCCCGACGCGTCTGAATGTGCGCCCATTTCTGATACGGTGAGACATGCTGAAGAGTGCCGCGATCTCGCCCTGGCCTTTACCTCCAAAGACCAAGAGCGCCAGAAGAACACTCGCGGTGACACGACCTCTGCGCCTACCTTTCTTCCTGGAGCGCTTGTGTGGCTCTCAGTTCCTTCCGCTGCACCTGGTCTGTCTTACAAGTTAATGCCAAAGTATGAAGGTCCCTACCGCATCGTCGAGCGTGCATCCACCGTCATCCACCGTCAAATATGTGATAGAGCCCGTTGAACAATCGTCAGACATGCGCCGTCGCGGAGGCGACATTGTCAACATCGAGCGCCTCAAACCGTATTATGACCCACTAATAGTGACGAACTGCTAGGTCGCCGGACGGCTCCCTTTTTCGTCCCCGGGGTAATTGTAGTGAAGAAGAGGGACGATGCAGTGGGGCATCCTTATACCAGCGCTGTCTAGTGGGTCAGTCTCTCCAGCGCATCGCTCGGACTACGCCACTCGCGCTCGCGGTTCCTTGAACTGACCCAACGGTTGGCCCTAACGCCTGTGAGTAATAAACGCCTTTACAATTGGTCAAGAGCCACGAATGGATTGATCAACTCCGGGCTGTCCAGAAGGCCCACGATGCGGCGCTGAGGCTTGGCCTTCCCGTCCCTACGTGGGAGTGCCCCGTAGTCTTGCCCCTATAAAAACGGGGTGAAGATTCTTCCGGACCACAATAAATTTTACTACCTACCTACTGCATACAATGCGCTCGCTCACTTGAGTGTTGATAGTTGATGGAAGAGCCGCTGTTTTAATCGTGTGTGCACTGAAACTCAGAACGCCAGTGCAATACCGGGGAGTATCGATAGTTCATGGAAGAGCCGGCATCGCCCATGTACCTCTTGTTTATCATTGGATAATTCAGCCAATTTTATTGGTCCCATCAGGTGTGAGTTAACAGAACTGTATAAACATGTTAAACCACTGTGTTCATTCTGTTCCCACATGCTCATGCATAACGCTCGAGGACAACAAGTTTTCTGGGTGTATAATATACTTTGGGCACAAGACACCCCTGAATACGTGTAACAAAAGCACATCAAAATGACAACATTTACTGCCATTCCTCGCTTGCTTAATACTAAGACTCTCTCGCTGTCTTTACAAGATACTAAAATGCCCAACACAATTGATGGTGTCTTCGTGTTTACCTGTGCTTGCGGGAGAGTCCATCAGCGAGGATGGCCATTCCCTGTGCGCATCGTAGCACTTGGCGATATCCTCCCGTATGAGACGCGGATAAGCTGTCATGTCCGGGCTCATAAACTTTGGAACAGTCGATGCTCTGCCACTGCACGATGCAGTGTTCCATGGGCCTTCGTCGGCATCGGACTCTTCTGCTTCATCTTCTGTGGCTTGGGCGGGATTTAGTTCCACGCGCCTGCAATGAGGACACCGCAGTGTTGACCGGGGCACCACTTTAAGGAGTGTCAACTGTAGTCAGATTACGATAACTGATGATAATATCTTCAAACAAACATCTCTGCTTTATCTGGTCTACTACACTCCGACAAAAAAATAACGCCTCACTGCAGCTTGTACAGACAAAAGGCAGTATCCATAGTGCTTTGTCATAATGTCAATGTTCAGGTGCTGTTTTGCTCATCGGTGGCAGTGAAGGATTGTGACGACTTATGCTTCGTCACACCGTTTCTCATCACAAGTGATTTCAATTGCGCTAGAGGAATGCGGTCACTTAATCGCAATTCTCTCTTGAAGCAAGTTGTTCGTTGGCAAGAAAATTATGCATATCCAACGAGCTGTGGGAATCAATGTATCCGAAGTGTTCACAATCCAGCAAAGCAAAATGTCGCATTAGGACCGGAAACGCGCTGCAGATTTCAGCGACGGACGAGTTCCTTAGCAAGCATGATATACCTTGCAGAGAAAGTGGAACCTTTTTGAGCATTAAAGAGGTACTAACATGGTTTGTCAACTATTCATTTCTTGCACTAAATGCAAGTCCCAGAGGTCTGAACTCTAGAAAAAATAGTCGCAAGCCTCAGAGTGCCCATAATAATTCAATGTAATCGCTTTTCTACAGCCAGTTTTTGTTTTGTTTCCATAAGTATAAAGTGCAACCTCAAATATCAGATCTTCACGGGAACCAGAAAATCAAGCGTATCATCCGAAAATCGTATTATCCAACCTATTATCCAACCAAATCGTATTATCAGGAAACAAAATGAAATGCATTATCCTGAAAACATATTACGCAGAATCGTATCAATGAGATTCCAATGCACTGTGTTGTGACGTCACGACGCGGTAATTGGTAGCAGAACATTGTGACGTTCTGACTCGCTAAGGCTCGCTTGGTAGGCTCGTATTCTGCTACTTATTGAGAGGGCCGATGCAGCAGCATATCGGATGGCTGAGCGAGCTGGAGCGAGTGTCAGTACTTTACCACATCCTGTTCCCACGTGACCAAATACTGTGTGGTGATGTCACGATATAGTATCCTCCTGGGAAACGAAATCAAAATGGCTGTAGAGAAGCTATTATTCACGGTGCTCTGAGGCTTGTCCCGATTTTTACAGCGAAGCTGTTTATGGCTAGGGTTCCGTGGATTTTTTTTTGTGTGTAAGCGAAACCTCAAGTCCCGTGCGAACGTGCGTGTGCCACTGTTCGCGTGTTTGTTGTCGTCTTATTCCACAGCTGGGTTGTCGGTGTTTCTCGGATATGAATTTTGAATAGATCAATTATCAATAGGCCCCTTTTCAAGATCAGTAGTTTTCGAGGTAGGTAATAAAGGATTCTCAGAGATTTGCCGTGATGCGAGCCGCGTTGGCCATGTCTACGTTCGCACCACCCTTTATTTGTTGGCGTACCAGGTGCTTGCGTATCTAGTTTCCTTTCCTTCCGCTCTCCCGTGGTGGCGGTATATAAACAAAACACAAAGAAAAGCTGCCGTTCTTAATTTTCAATTTTACTTCTGTCGGTTGTAATGGCTCCTGAGGCCGCGTATAGTCCGGACTCTGGAGAAGCAACGCGCCTATGAAGAGCGATGGCAAGAACAGATGCAAGAGTGCAATCGGCGCCGGAGGGCCACAAACACCAAACGTCCACCGATCAAGACAATAAATGTGTTCGTGCTGTGGCTTAAAATTCTGTGACTTGTCTGTGTTGTGTGCTAAACAGCTTCACTGGTGATCCAGCTTCACAGAGCGGAATGGGTCATGATTTTTCTCTTGTTTGTTAGTTTGTTCTGTCTCAAAGTTGCTTTGCTTACCGATTTGGATGTGATTCTGCGAGTTCGCAGAAGGACGCCGGATTTTTTCTAGAGTTTAACACTATAGGACCTTCATTTAGAGCAAACAATAAAAAAGGAAAAATAATTAGTCAAAAATATCAAGTCAGTACCCTTTAAAATCTCTTGAATCACACTCGCTCAACATTGTAGAAATGTGCACCGGCGTCACAATGCGATGAGAAACCCGCAGCCAATTGTGGCGACGAATGCGTCCTGTAACTTCTATCTTTATCATCAGACAGAACATGCACGTGCTGAGTTTCTATGTGTAAACTGTTCCAATCTGATGCAGCTAACATGCCAAAAGTCTCAAAGCGCTGGCTTGCACGAATGAAGTTCGTAAGAATGTTTTATTCCGCCTTTTTATTCCGATGCACAAATCGTTGCAGCATGAGGCGCCGACGCGCGTCAAAATGGTGGGGCTTTGGTGGCTTCAGAAGCGTTTCGTTGTTTTACTATTGTGTAGTGTCTTAAAACGGCGAAGGAAAACCGAAACAAAATCAAGCTGGTGGGCGCTGCCACTGGAGCAAAATGTGAAACTAAAATCGCGCCGCCTGCCGCAGGTAATGGCGGCGCGTTTGAATTATCACCTACTAAAAGCGTGCAGTACGTTTCTAACGGCCCTACATCCCAAAAGCTGAAAAACAGATAGGTGATGATGCGTATCGAATAGGGTTACCGTGATAGCAGTGAAAGTGGCATGCGACGACCTGGGAGGAGATATGCTGGTACCAGAACAAGAAACTAACTGTGCGCCGACATTTTCAGGTGAGACGGGCACCTATAGTGCATGTCTCGCGCCTTTTCATGAAACTCAAATTATGGGGTTTTACGTGCCAAAACCACCATCGGACAATGAGGCACGCCGTAGTGGGGAACTCCCGAATAATTTGGACCACCTGGGGTTTTTTAACGTCTGCCTAAATGTAAGTGCATCGCTGACAAAGAAAGACGTTCACCGAACAAATAAAATTTTAAAAGCAAGACGTTTCGGCTTCTAAACGTTTGGGACGAAACATCTTGCTTTTACAGTTTTGTTTGGTCGGTGTACGTCTTTCTTTGTCATGTATCGTCCTGACAAGATGGGCTTCCGTCGAACTCTCGATTACAAGTACAAGGGTGTTTTTGCATTTCGCCCCCATCTAAATGCTGCCGCCGTGGCCGGGATTTGATCCTGAAACCTCAAGCTTAGCAGCCCAACACCATAGCCACGCGCCTTTTCTAGCTTACACGAGATCTTGCGGCCGGTAAACGTATCATACGATTGCAATTTGGCCATCTATTGAGTGTTGGTGCTGAAATATTGTGTTTTCCGGGAACACACGAACTGGATAAAATTAAGCCTAACACTACTGGGTCGTTTTGTGTGTTCTCGATCGTGAACGTTGGCGCTGGGAAATCGTATCAACGAGTTTCTACTGTATCAGCATGAGAGACTTGTGACTGGATGCGAATATGCATCTGAATGCGTGGCAGTAAGTGGAAGCTGACGCAAGTATGAGGGTGAGTGGGTATAGGTAGAGTGAACAGATGTGGCTATGAACGTGAGTGAGTGCTCGTGATCAATTGTAGAGACATCAGCGAGTACTGATGAGTGAGTGCATATGACTACGCGTACACTCGGCCACAAAATATTGCGGGGGGCGCTGAGCGCGTGGCAAAGCGGTCCTCCTCTCCTTCTAGCGGCGCACCCCTGGTGTCGAGACCGACGCTTGCGCGCATGCGCGTCCTTTCGTGACTGCAAGCGTGCATGTTTCCGCGCTTGTTCCTTGCGCGCCGACGATATCCCAGTGTCGCCGCGAGGTGCCCCTCTTGTGATTGGCACTGTAGCAGCTTGGACGGGCAAAAAAACTTAGCCGATATAACGGAAATAAGTTCATTTTCATCTTGCCTATCATTTTATAGAGCGCCTTTTCTGCCACGCTCTTCTGCGGGAGAATGCCCCGTTCGTAAAAAGAAAAGGAACGAAGATTGGCCACGAAAAGGCGCACCGCAGAAACGAGAACTGCGTTGTTGCGTTCGCGACCGGGAGATACGCATCCGCGCTCGTGACGCGACAAAAAGCGGCCGCAGCTATACGCACGCCAGCTCACTGTTCACATAGTTATGCCCGTCGAAGCCGCCACCTCGCGACTACACTCGGATATCACCGGCGCGCAACGAGCAAGCGCGGGAACATGCACGCTTGCAGTCACGAAGGGACGCGCATGCGCGCAAGCGTCGGTCTCGACACCAGGGGTGCGCCGCTAGAAGGAGAGGAGGACCGCTTTGCCACGCGCTCGCGCCCCCCGCAATATTTTGTGGCCGAGTGTACATAGCCTGCAAACATAACGGCGTTAGTATATATGCAGCTTGTCCTGCTAGACATGGCTTTCAATCCCCGAACACCAATTCATACACCCTAATGCACTGAAATGCTCAAAGTGGTCAACTCTACGGCTCACAATTAATTACTAATTAAGTTCAGGAAAAAACATAGGTAAAAAAAAACGCAGGAAGCCTGTTCTGTTCAAAATGCTTGGAAAGTTATTCCCGTATTTATACATTAAAAGCGGACTGCCATATTGGTTAAAGGAGGGTTGTTTTCTTTTTACAATAATAGTCGCTGCAGGTTGTTGACATTGCACACTGTCATCTCTACTAGATACTGCCAGTGGATCTGTCAGACCATCTGAAACAGATCTTTGTGCAGCCCTTGTTTGCAATTCCATAGTCCACAGAGGCGAAAATAAAAGCTTTTTTCTCTTGAACAAACATTACGCAAGTTGCACATGTTAAGTGTTTTGAACTTAACGAAGTTTTTCATTTATTTAAATAACTAGAATCCACTTTGTGAAACTGACGTCTAATGTATGGCTTCAGCAGTTTAGAAGTGACACTGCTACCTTTCATTCAAGCCATCTTTCACTGCTTCCTCTGCTATTTCAGAAAGACATTCTACCCACCTAGACTGATTCAGCAGTATTTCCCTTCTTGCGTGTCAAAAAATGTAACATTTCCGACTTACTCTGTCGCATTTATCGGTGAGAATTCGGAGAAGGCAACAGGAGACATGCTCTTTGTTGCTCGTCGCCTCCTCAGGGTCACAGAACAGGGAAGCCTGAAGTTTTCAGCACTGTGACGTGGTTCAGCCGCGTTCACTGCAATGTCAGATATATATCACCAAGTGACATTTCTGTTTCACAGCTAGAGATGTAAGCGCTGCGAAAAAGAACAGGATTTGGAGAAAAAAACGTTCTTTGCGTTTTTTTCCGCACAGAGAAAGTGTAGAAAAAATCATTAAAATTTCTACATGCAGTTGTACATGCTCTGCTCTGCAGCATACATTTCTAGAAGCGATGACGACAATAAAATGGCAGCAGAGTGTTCCAGTGTCTTTATTATACGCTTTCAGTTTCATGTTGAAAACGCAGTGTAGCTTTCAAAGATGGCGGAATGCAGGACGCCATCCGAGTTTTGGTTCCGGTCTCGTGTCTGGGACTTCGCCAAATATGTGAAACCACCAACCTGGTCGCAAGGCCTTTGCACTAATGAGCTGCTGACATCGAATAGCTTCAAGACTGCTGCAGATAACTTTGTCATCTCCCAGTTGTAAACAAAACTGTCCGTGTTTGAAATGTTTATAACAAGTTTTGCACCAGACTCTCAAGTAAACGTGTTCGAAAGCTCGTCCACGTGCAATCAAATCTGAATATGGAAGCAATCCGTGGCCAATTTCAATTGGAGTGTGCCTAGCGAGAGTTACTGACACAGCGAACTTTTTCTGTGTTATTAAATTAGCCATCTTTTGCAGAAGAGAACAAGGTGTTCATTCCACTGTCTTCATATTCTTTGCGTAATTATTGCATGTGTTTAAGTATAATTATTCTTGATTGCAGGAATAATAAGGAATAAAATATATTTAATGAAGTTTCATTCTTTTCTCAAAATTTAGGTTAAATTAAGGGGTTTTACATGCCATAACCACGACCTCATTATGAGGCAAGCCGAAGTGGGACCACGTGGGGTTTTTTATAGTCTACCTAAATCTAAGTACACAGGTGTTTTAGCATTTCGCTCCCATCTAAATACAGCTGCTGTGGCTGGGATTCGATCCCGCGACCTCGTGCTTAGCAGCCCAACACCATAACCAGCACGCAACCACGGCGGGTTCTAAAAAATTTGAAAGTTTTCTGAAAGAATAAGTAGAAAAAATTTTGCATCCACTCAGCATTTCCGGAAATTTTGCATCCTTATTCGCAGCACCGATCAGTATACGATTTTCTTGGAGGTTCGAAAGGTACAGCGCAAAGAAAAATGATGCATCTATACTTTTTGTAATTGGCAGGCAGTCCTTTAATGCAAGTAGTTTCTTACTCTGGGAATTCCTGATGCTGTATATAATATGTAAGTCCTTTTTTGTACATGCAATAACAAACAATAAACAATAATCAAAGTTGCGGTCATAAAAGTCTCACTTTTAGCATTTTGCGGTACAGCTCCTCTTTTATCCAGAACGCTTTCTACAGAGTAGTTTATACATGTACAATAGTACCTGCCAACCTATTAATTTATTTGTTATCATACCCTCAGGGCCCAATGGGCATTACAGAGTGGGTGGGTACATGGTTTACAAACAACCAAAAACATTCAAGCCTATAAGGTTAACGATAAGATAAACAGACACTGAAAGCAGGAAAATAAAAGAAAAAGAAAAAAAACATAAAAATTCGAGTCATTTTAAAAGATGACCTGTTACAGCGGTCTTGAATGATGATGCATTGGCTAAGGTGGCGATGGAAGAGGGAAAGCGGTTCCACTCGGAACAGGTTCTCGGCATAAAACAATGCAGGAACATATCAGTGCGACAAAGAGGAACAGCTACCTTATTGCTGTGATCGATACGGGAGGATAAGTACACTGGCTGCGCAATGAGTTGCTGATTGAATGAACCGTGATGGAACACTTTGTGGAATAAACAAAGGCGCGAGATATTGCGCCGAGTTTGAAGGCTAGGAAGGTTACGTGACGATTTCATCGGTCAGACGCTAGCAGTACGTGAATATTTTAACATAATATAACAGGATGATTCATTCTGAAGGGATTTTATCAACTGAATGAGAGTGCAGTAAGCCGGATCCCAAAGTGTATGCGCGTATTTGAGTTTCGGATGAACGAAAGTTTGGTAAAGCATTATTTTAGGCGCTGTGGAGCTTGGAAAAAATTGCGTCGGAAATAACCGAGAGTGCGATTTGCATTACCCATGATGTAGTCAAGGTGAGTATGCCTTGACAAGTCATCAGATATGTAAACACAGAGATACTTGTATGCAGACACGCGCTCCAGTCCGATGCCATTAATTCTGTAATCTGAAGACATTGAGGCATTAGTGCTTCGCGAAAATGTCATGTACTTGATTTACCGATCTTAAGCGTCATTAACCATTTATTGCGCCATTCAGATACTTTGTTTAGGTCAGATTGAAGGACAAGTGTATCATTAAGGTTATTTATTTCGCTATAGATAATGAACTCGTCTGCAAATAGCTTTATACTAGAGTTAATGTTGTCTAGAAGATCATTTATATAGATCAGGAATAGTAGTGGACCTGAAACGGAACCTTGAGGGACGCTAGATTCAACAGAGCAAGGAGAGGAAGCATTATTGTTAGCGAACATTTAAAATTCATAAGAATCTCTGTGTGCATAACAAGGAGCAGGGGGTGTGTATTGCAAGAGTTTTGTAAATGTATGCCTTGAGCACACACATTTCGTAGCAACATTCACACTTTATTTACCGTGATTTACCTTCAGACAGAACACAAGCAGAAGCAAACTTGGAACAGTAGAGACTTGCAACGCGCACAAAATATCAGAGTGGCCGGGTGTTGCAATGACATTGCTCTTGACGATTTGGCCAACTTAAGGAACTCATCTTAAACCTGTCTGAAGCATGTATACACCCTCTCACATATGGCCTCTTGCGCTAACACGAGAGGACGGAGCAAATATCCGCATGATCAGAATTTAGTTTTTGAATGCTTGTTTTGCAATGCTGCCCTGCTCCATGTTTTAACTTCGCAACTTTTCCGAGAACAGAATTAATTTGTCGTAAAACTTGACGCAACATCAGTAAGATCGTAGATCGAGCCGAAGTTCCTAAACCTTACGAAAAATTCGGGAGCGTTTGCAGGTGTGATAGAACAACCTGTAGACTGAAGGGTATGTCAAATGATGCTATATTTGTGCATCGCTGCGTATCCAGTGTGAGACGTACCACGTTTAGTTCAGTTTTTTCCACTTTAACTTTTTGAATGAAGGAGTGTACCGTGACAGCCTGTCACATAAATTTGGCACTTCACTCAGTTGGCAGCAAGAAGGTTCTCAGCTGAGACACCTGCTATGTAATAACTGCATCACATTTTGCTACATAAACATACGAGACTTCATGCCACATTTATTGCATATGGCGCAAACTCATCAGCCATGTTTACGTCCATTGCAGGACAAACGTCTCTACAAACGATATTCAGTTACCCCCGTCTTGCACCAGCTGATCCAATGTTATGGCTGCGAATTTTCCAACTTTATTGCACATCTTTTAATTCTCTGCCATCCACAAATGCGCTTCCTTCTCTTGGCACCCATTTTGTAACCATCTTGTAACCCATTTTGTAACCAGCCCAAGTATATTTCTTATTCTTAACGTCAGCTGTAGAATATCTGCTAACCCCCATTCGCCCTTTAATCCACACCACTGTCTTCTCTCTTAAAACGTCACATAATTTCTCGTTCCATCACTCTTTGCATGATTCGTAATTTTTTTCTCGAGGTTCTTTGTTAACCTCCATGTTACTACTCTGGATGTCAGTGCCATCAGAATGTAATCATTGCACACTTTTTTTTTCAAGGGTAGCGGTAAACTGCCGATAACGACCTGGCGATGCCTACCGTATGCACTGCAACCCACCTTTATTTGTTAGTGAATTTCCTTCTCATAATCAGGATCCCTTGCAAGTAAATGACTCAGGTACACGTACTCCAGCACAGATTCTAGAGGCTGACTGCCAATCGGGAATGCTAGTTCATACGGTGACAACTGATGGGTTGATTGGTGGAATGGTTAATTCTGGGGCTTTAACTGTAACGACCTCAAATTAACGAACAATTTGCTGCTGTCCCCTGAAGCTCATTATATTAAGATTTCTCTGTACTACAACTGCACACCACCCCCATCCATCTTTTAACTTCTAAGGAAGGAGAAGAGGTGGCCCCAATGTGCCACAAGTAATAAACTACACATGTTTGGTTGGAAACGTTACTTTTATAATGAATAATCTGGTTCAACATCCCAAAGAAATGCCGGGACAATTAGAGATGTTAAAGTTGAAGACTCCGTTGCACTCAGTTGCATAATTAGCACATGGGCGTCTTTTATATTGTGTCCCATTTGGAATGCGGCCATGGTGGCCTGGAATCGAACCCTCGACATTGGGAGCTGCAGCAGCAAAACACCATCACCACTGAGACGCCATGGACTGCTAACCAAGGCAGGGCGAGATGAGAGCTTTTATTTGACAAACGAAGAAGATGTCACATGTCAGTCTGCTTTGATACATGCATCCAAGTAGGGATACTCACTGTTATGTGCACGCGAGTCTCGCCAGCGGATCGCCACATTCCTTTCGTCATCAGTTGTCGAGGTCATGGGTGGGGGTGTAAGGTTTGGCGAGGATTCCTCTGAATTAAGAAACAAAATAAATAAATCTACTAGGGAGCAGCTCATCACTAGACATGAACAGCTTTGGACACAGACTGCCCTGGTTGTTTTGCAATATGGCTTTTGTCACCTTTATATGTTTCATACTGGTGCACAGTACTTCATCTTTGAGAATTGTATGCGAATGTCAGAAACGTAGAAACGTAGTTTGAAAGCATACATACTTGACATCACAGCTGAAAACAATGGTAATATGAAGATAACACCAGTCATGATAATTGTGAACCTGAAGCTTCTATCACATTCTTCGATTGTGAGATGCAGCTGCTTGCTGATGTATTTCTTGATGTCAACGGTATATGCACACGCAGGTTGTGCTTCTTTTGTGTTTTGCTCCCAACAAACAATAGTTATGTCAGTGTTTTAAGTTTTAGAGGAGTGCAATATTTTTGAAGTGCATATATATTAAAGACATGTATAATCAATTACAAATTTCAGTTTCAGCAAGTACCGTTGCCATGAAATTGTTCACAGCAAAGTCAAGCCAAAGACCAATTCATTTACAGCCACTGACTTGATTAGTGCACCTGCTTGATTATTTGAAGATCGATCCAAGAGCACCACAACCTTCTTTATAGAACCAATGTATAACGACCAGCAAAATTTTGAACGGCTTATTTAAGGTGCCCTGTTCGACTTTTGTGCAGGTTCTGCAGGCACGATACCATTAAAAATGGCAGCTGTGAAGAAGCCGCCATTCAGGTCGTCTCCCGTGCTCTCACTTTTGCTCATGATATGGCTTGTCAACTACCTGAGAGCTGTACGGCTGGTAAGACCTGACGGCAAATGTAGGTATGGCAACGGGCGGCAAACCGACGCAGGAAATTAATGCCCATGACTGATCCATGTCAGGTTGTGCACACGAGCTAGGCTGAGGGATGCAAAAGCAGAGAGCGTGCCTATGAAGTTCCGTTTGCGCACTTACTAGATGGAACAGGTTAAGCTTGCATGTAGACAGAAAGCATCGAAATGAACTTGTGCAACGCAGCCTAAGCTACCAGATGACAGTCAAAATCGCACTTTGCAGCATCACATTAATCGTTGAACACAAAAAGCTCTAGTGTGCTCGACCATCACAAAAATTGGAGGACGCTAAAGCTTCGCCTTTAAGAGTTGAACGTGATAGCGTTATCGTGACCCGTTCGCATCGCATCGTTCGCATACGGCAAGTAGACTTCATTCACTGCAACGCTGAACTTGGGAAAGCCAGCTTACAAATGCCAAGCTTACACCAATCCCCTTAAAGTTGGCTTCCCTTTTAAACTGAAATGCATTGCTGGAAAGACGTTTTTCCAGGGGCAGTATAAGTGGTCTTATATTAAAATGTGAAGGCCCTAGCACTTTTTATTATTTTAATAATTGTTTGCTGTTACCCCGACGCGCGCAGGCCTGATAGAAATGTTTGAGTTTTCTCGAAGGAGCATTAGGTTTTCTCGTACATTCAAATTACAATCCGACGCCTATTGGTAAACAATCCGACGGCGAATCCGACGCCGAATGGTAAAACTGTACTTTACCATTTTTCTGGTGGATGTCACTGCGAGAAATTAAATTTTTGTTCACCGAAACTTTGCATCACGTGGAGGGCCAGTGCGGTAGATGTGGTTGGATGATTTTCTCCGCCACCCGCGATCACACGCCGGATGATGACGCCAGATTTTCTGCTGCTGGCCCTAAACGCTATCACGTTAAAATTACAAAATACGCTGAGGCACAACAAAAGCCTCTAAATGAACGAAAATGAAAAGAATGGTGAACTTGCGTTTTCACATGAAAATATCTCAAACAGCACTGATAATAAACCGGTTCAAGAGAGAAATCTATTTTCTGCTTTGCAAGCAAACAACCTCTTTATTTTTTATTTTTTCCAAATTTGTTATTATATGGCATTTGTGTCAAGCTTTTATGTAATTCCGCAACTAGTATTCAGACCATTCACTTTGACATTATTTGGAACTAATTACTATTAGCTTAAATTTTTCTTCTAACAAAAAAATCTATATTCAAACAAGCCTTGTTATTTTGCATACTAAGCTAGCAGCGATGGAGTCACGCCAGGTTTTTTCAACGTTGCTGAAAATTGCATCCACTGGAGCAGGGGTGCTAGGGCATATTGTTCCCAGGGAAACCTGCTAAGCTACATGAAAGGCTCTAAGCAGGGGGAGTGCGCGCCTACTTATGCGCTCAGCCTCAGCCGCACTTACAGCTATGCGCAGCCACAGCCGAGATCCGCGCCAGAAATCAAGGCCGCACGAGCAAAGCGAGCGAGTGCGGGAAGGCACTCTCGCGACGCCATTACCTTTCCTGTCGCACCCTGACACGCTTTCACTCACACCTGAAGCACACAGTGCACGGGGCGTGGTAGTATCTTATCGCACTTGGACTTTATACGGGACTTCGTCGGTCGCTCATGTCGCGCAGTGCGATTTGAGAGGTGCGTTCGCAAGGAGCCGCTTGTAATTCAATCATCTGACCATCTGCGTCCGCGGAAGTTTCCTTTTATTCTCTTGGTATTCTTTTGCGGCGGCATTGAAATTTCATTATAAAAAATCGCGTATAAACCCACTTCGTTATATTGAGGTTCTAAATCATGTGTTCTATGGACAAGAGGTTATGAAAAGTTTAGTTCGTTATATTGAGAATTTGGTTATATTGAAGTTTGTTATATCGAGGTTTAACTGTATTTCAGGCAGTACCCATCAAGACCACATCCGCATTATCAGTTGGAAAATGCATTAGAAGCTGAGCCGATCGTAGCGTGTTTGAATATTTTGCAGCATGTTCGCACAATACGTTTAACGGGTGTCACAATTTCTTCTAGTGGTCCCATGGAAAACATTAATATTAGAGGGCTTCTACCATACTATCCGTATGGAGAAAAAAGCACAACAAAAGGCTAGCCCTAATGACACGGAATCATCTGTGTGTTCGCACATTATGTCAATAGTACATAATATACAGTATCACTTTCAATATAGGAGGTAATGAGTTACAATGAGATATGGTGGTCATACTGTGTCCTGTGTTCCAGTATGACCAACATTTGGCATGGGCCCAGCGCGTTTACACAACAGGGTTGAGACTACAGGTGTCACCCATGTTTTAAAAACACTTACCATATTGCGAAAGGTCCGGAGATCTGTAGCCCCCTGGGCAGTCCTTGAAAGGATTGTTGAACTTTTCAAAGTCGGGCGAGGAGAATTTGAGCTCAAATGGCTTGAGAGGGCTGTAAGAGCTGCTATCTGAAAGGCTAGGAGATCCAAATTCTTCGTCAGCTGGTTGTGGGATGTTCCCTTTTAACCTAATAGTTGAAAACATCAGCAAGGGAGATAGATGGCGAACACTTCGAATTTCACTATGAATTAAATTATTAGTAGAAGTTGGCAAAGATAAACTTCTTCGAATACTAACTGAATACAAATATAGCAAGTATCAAATACAGTGGACTCCGAATAAACAAAACTTGCTTAAACGGAAATGCAGCATAATCAGAACAGTGGTGTCAACTTTAGTTGGCTAACGGAACCCATCTTTCTGCGAACACCAGTTAAACTGAACTTTAACAGAAAGTACCACTTCCCTCATAGGTGTATGGGAAGTGAAAGAAATATGTCATATGGTGAGGCTATGTAGAGTGAAGATAGCCCAGTCCATCAGGCAGTAGCGGGACGGTTCATGCAACTTAAACATGGTGAAGTTGCAATTGTGTTTCTATCATGAGGACTTTGGTGATTGCTGAGGCGGAACAGAACAATGGAATCGGTAGGATCTTTCAGTCTCGTTGCCACTGCTGTTTCATTCAAAGCGCCAGAAATAAGGAAATCCAGATGATGCTCTCGTTACCTGCTCTGAAGAGATATTTGAAATTATTTATCGCTGGAATCCATGGCACATGCCACGATTCTGTTAACGAAGACGGTTATTACTCTCCCAGTGTGCGTTACCGTTTCTAACCGGATGGCAAGAGACACAGTTGAAAGTTTGAAGCGCTTTCTCAAATGCAAGGACTGCGCAGTATCATTGGGTATCCTTCCGTGCATTTACATTACCTCGCGCGAAAACTATCGAAATTACAAGCAGAACCTCTTTGAATATCCCAGTAATATTAACCCTTTCAGGCACAAATTTTGTTCATTGAAAACTTGTTACTCCAGAATCATAAAAAAGTGTACAGTTGCAAGATTAAGAGTTTTCAATTATTTAGTGAGTTTTGTCAAGTTCACAGAATGTAGACTCCATGTGAAAACTCACTACAGGAACATCAGAAATGAGAACAGGAACTCTTTCATGCCTAACAGGCTCGCACCTATCGAGCCACTTGAATATTGTGACCAATGCAACACAGTGAAAAAAAAGACCCTTGTTTCACGAAGTGAACCTGTGTTTCGTGTGAGCGTTGTTTCTCTATTTCTGCTTCTCTTACTTTTTTACGAAGCACCAATACAGAATTGATTACGTGCCTCTCCAAGGGCCGGCCTATGATGGGTGCTGACGTCATCCGCAGCGCCGCTGACCTTATTCTTGGAGTTGTGCCAACTTTTGTCGCCGAGCTTATTACACCCGCACGGGAATCTTCAAAGTGGGGGCAATTGTGCTCACACGTGAAACAAGGACAGAAGTGAACCCACTATATACGACAACATACTTGCATCGAGAAAAAATATGCAACCTTCGCACTCATTTCACTAAAACATTTTGCACATGTCAATAAAGATTGCAGCGCCATTTATATCAGAAGTGCTTCAAGATGCATGCGACACATGTTAAATATCGTTGATTTCATCATTGCTATTGCTCTTGATGCTCTATCTTGGCAGACGCAATTTTGTACACGCTTTGGATAAGCGGAGCACTTTTAACGTGAAGCATTTTTTGTGAACTTCAGGCACTTTGAGTGTATCTGTCTATATCTACCTAGCCTCCTACGTGGTCATTTATTCAACTGGATATATATCAGAATACATATGAGGCGGCATGACATGCATGCATCATAACATGCTTAGCTTGTCATGACGTCATTCACATCACCTGCTTTTCATGGCATGTATGTGATCACACAAACGGGATCAATGACATGATGCTGTTGTGGTCGTTTCTTTAGCTCAATATATATCAGGATATGAATGAAAGGAATGCATCACCTAACATGGATGGCATGACAAATATAACACGAATGACATGCATGGCATATGAATGCCATGAATTTCATTAGCGACAAGATATACCATTCCATGCCATTCTTGTCGCGTCATGAACACCTCTCACCACACATATCTTCATATATTCCAGTTAATGAAATGACCACGACGCCATTCCCTCATGTCATTTGTGTCACTCATGACAATCATGTCATGTCATTCATGTGATGCTTCTCATTTGATTCATGTAATAAATATGCTGGAATATAAGTTGTTAGAAAATGGAAATGACATGAATGATATACCATGACAGATGACTATAATGAATTGAATTACACATGTTTCTTTAAGTGGATATATACTGGATTTACGAGTCATGACATGCACGTGTGACATTAATGTCACACCATGTATTTTGTTACGGAAGGATAGGAACAATATAAAATAATTATCACGAATGCTATAGTCTGTATATGAAGCCACAACATGAGTCCCATAAATGTTATGAGATGCATGGCAAAACTAAGATAAATTAATGACATGTATACATACATGCACAGCATGACATGTCCATGACGAACTTATGGTGGCCAAGTGGTCTACTAACTTGGGCCGATGACTATATGCTCGTGTTCGTGATGCCGGTTGTTGCACCGTCTTTCGAGCTTCGTAATCAGACTTTTGTCTCCGATTTTCAAGTGCTACCTGCACTAGAGCCAGGTGGCACACGTCAAAAGATCCCGGCATCTCGGCTGCCAAAGATTGCAGCAGGTGGGGCTGGCATTCATTCATTTCATTTCATTTATTATACCTCAAAGGCCCCAGTTGGGGTATTACATGAGGGATGGGTTTTAATTGCATTGAAAGAATGATTCCAGTGTTGCCCTGAATTGATGTGGATCGGAGTGGTGCACGGCAGTTGTAGGCAGATGGTTCCAGTCCCGTGCTGTCTTCACAAAAAATGAGTGAAGATGCGTGGTAGAATGCGCCGGGGGAGGATAAACCACTCTGGGGTGGTTTGTGCGGCTGGATAAGCGATGGACTGGTAAGATGGCTGGAACTTCGAAGGGAGCATTATAGATTTTGTGGTAAAGGCATAGTCTAGATATGTGACGTCGTAATTCAAGGTTGGTGAGGTGACCACGAGCCTTAAGCTCGGAAACGCTAGAATGGTAAGAGTATACAGAGTAAATAAAACGAGCTGCACGATTTTGTACTGATTCTAGAATATTAGATAGGTTAGATTGATGAGGGTCCCAAACAGAGCATGCGTATTCTAACTTAGGGCGAACAAATGTGAGGTAAGCTATTAGTTTCACTGATGGTGGAGCGAGTCTTAAGTTCCTACGAAGAAAACCCAAAGTGCGATTAGCGGAGTTAGCTATGTTAGCCTACGTGGGTAGACCAGGAGAGATTGCTTGAAAATGTTACGCCAAGATATTTATACGATTCAGTGGATGATATTACGGAGTCAAAAATGATGTATTGTGCTGCATGGTAATGTGGCCTGCGGTGGAAAGATATTAGTGAAGTTTTCTTTATATTTAAGGACATTAACCATGTGTTACACCAGGACTCGATAAGGTTTAGGTCGTTTTGAAGGGTAATATTATCTGCGTTATTTCTAATGGAACGGTATACGACGCAGTCATCTGCAAATAGACGAATGGTAGAAGAAACATTAGCTGGGAGGTCGTTAATATAAATAAGAAAAAGTAGGGGTCCGAGTACAGTGCCTTGCGGCACACCAGAGATTACGGGGGATCGGTTAGATGAGTGGTTATTAGCATAGACAAACTGTTGTCGATTGGTGAGAAAACTGCGAATCCAATTCAATACAGGTGTATTAATGTTTAGTCGAGAAAGTTTTAGGAGTAGCCGTTGATGCGGAACTTTGTCGAATGCTTTTTCGAAGTCTAAGAACAGAGCATCAACGGGTATGTTTAAGTCAAGGCTGGAACTAATGTCGTTATAAAATAAAGCTAGTTGGGTGTCACATGAGAGGCCTGCGCGAAAGCCGTGTTGACTGGGGTGAAAGAAGTTATTGCAGTCTAAGAACCTAACAATGTTTGAGTAGATCACATGTTCCATTAGTTTAGAACAGATAGTAGTAAGTGAAATAGGGCGATAACTGCTACACAAAGATGGAGGGCCTTTTTTGGGTACTGGAACAATCTTACCCACTTTCCAGTCCACCGGCACCACTCCTGTTGATAGTGACTGCTGGAAAATATGGCAGAGTATAACACTAGTAATCGATTTCGTGTTTTTCAGCATTTTCGCGTTGATACCGTCCACGCCGCATGAGGATGAGAGTTTTAACGAGTCGATTAGTTTTGCAATGCCGTTCGGGCAAAATGTGATGTCGGGCATCACGGTATGCTCGTGATAAGAAAGGGGAGGTAAATTGTCGACAGGTTCGGCAGTAAACATAGAAGAAAAGAAGTTGTTAAGCTGTTCGGCGGCCTCATGATCAGGAATTGGATGGTTTTGTCCGTCGCACAATGCTAAAGGTTGAACCAGCGATTGAAAAGGAAGTTTCTAATGAGCGTTGATTTAGCAACGAGGAAGCAGTGTGCCCCCTGGTTCCTCCCAAAGCCCGTACCAGATATTCACGGCCCTTCTCGTCGATACCAGGCCGCTTAAACATCTAGGCAGTGCTCTTTCCTGGTGCACATAGTACCCGAGTACAACAATGCTGCATCGAATTTCCCTATGGCAGCATCATCACGACTCGCCAAGGCGAGCAGCTGCACCACCCCCCTCGTCCGGATGGCCATAAGGGGACACGGGCTCCAGGTGAGGTTGTGCTACACCATCTCCGTCAAGTCACCCGTGTGTGTACTCAAGTTGGTGGTTCTTAAATGTGGGCCTAAAGACTCCAGGGGGTCCACGATGCCATTTTAGGGGTCCGCGAAACCCATACCCGCCCGCAAAATAGTAGGATCTGAATATTTGAAAAGTTCTAATATTATCGATGATTACATTTTCATTATTCGAATTCCATTCGAAATATAGATATTCGAAAATGTTCGAAAATTCGGTTGGATACGAATATTTTTAACAAATTGAACATATTCCTGGCTGTGCGGGAGCACATACGGATCTTCGCACTTGTTTCTATCTGATCTAAGAGTACTGGAGCGATATAGTGCTGAATTTAGTGATAATTTCATGCTGCTGGCGAAATTTTGACTGTAAAGCATACTTAGCCACTAAACGAATAAACTTGGCGAGAAAGCCTGCTTCTCAGTACCAACGTGCACGGTCTTGCGAACAGCGCGGGCGCACTTTTTTTGCGGCGTTATCTTCAATTCTGAGTTTATTGCTTCGTAGCAAGTACGATGAGTGACGACTGGCACAGGGTCTAATGCCTCCGAGCTTACGAGCATTTGATGCTGTATAATAAGGCACAGGCTGGTGAGAACAGCCTAGGGGGAATTACTAAATTCTCCAAGTTAACCTGGGCCAAACACACAATGTTTTAGTATAACGGCTTACTTGTCTACTTTTGTAACACTGACAAAGTAATTTCAATGTACCAACATATCAAATTAACCCAACTTACTAATAAATTCCTGTGCACATAATTATTCAATTAGATATTCGATTCGTATTAAAAAAATTGCTATTGATAATTACACACGCCCTCAAAAAAGAAAGAAAACAATTCGCCTTTTGGAGGCCAGTTTACTGCGGCAGCAATCCACAAAAGATATTAAAAAATAAAAGTCGTCACAGTATTCATTGCCAATTTTTTCATTCACACACATTTTTCATTCATTGCACATTTTTTCGTGCATTTATATTTGAGTGTGTTAGTTTTCAATTGCACTCAAGCAAACTCAAACTGGATAATTTGCAAAAATAAAGTGTTATCTACCATTGATCGTTTTGTACCAATGATAAACATAGCGTCTAATAAGCGTTCACTGTAGTACAACGACTAACTTAGGTACCTGAGAACAAAAAGCGCCAATTCCATCGTGTAAAATGTACTAGCCGGGATGACAACTGATCTCAATACTACCAAGCTAGCGCCGAGTACATTCATGCTGTCACCAATACAAAAAACACTTTCTAGTAATGTTACATTACCAAAGTTAGTAAAAAAACGGTCCCACCCATAATTTGGTGAAACAGACGCTTGAAGATGATGGCATTAATGTCCCTCCAGATCGGTGCAGTGATTTAAATAACCTGTTTTCTAGAATATTTCAAAAACAACACTCTTTAACGCAGTCCCACCCGTACCTGGTTAAAATTTCGAACTAATGGATCGAATCTTTATTGACTGAATTGGTGTTAACAAGCTAATGTAAAGCTTTGCACCTTCTCCAGGTCCGGATTTGATATTCAAAAGTTCTGAAGTGTACAGGTGTGTGCTCAATCCTGCCCCAGTGACTGGACGTTAGGGCAGGTGATTCCAATCCAGAAGTCGGGTAATCTCCAATCCCCCCAAACTATTGTCCAATCGTGCTTACTAAGTAAGCATTTCATGCAAGGTATTTCAAAAATACATTATGGGATGTACCATGCCAAAGCCACCATCTGATTTTGAGGAATGCCGTAGTTGGGGACTCCGGATCAATTTTGACCATCTGGGGTTCTTTAACGTGTACCTAAGTCTAAGTACACGCGTGTTTTCTGCATTTCACTTCCATCGAAATGCGGCCGCCGTGGATGCTTATTCACATGTTGTAAACATTTTAGAATCAAACTCATTCTTTAACTCCACTCAACATGGTTTTAGAAAAATATTTTCATGCGAAGCCCAGCTATACTTTCTTTGCTGACTCCGGTATTTGGAAACATTGATTCTCTTTTTGATACTGACTGCATTTTTCTAGAGTTCGCTAAAGCTGCTTCTTATGACGTACTTTTTCTAAAGCTTAATAAATTACACTTTGACCAAAATGTTCTTGCTCAGAAAAAAAGCTTTCTACAAGGTCGTTCACAGTATGCAGTTGCGAACAACTCTTCCTCCTGTGTACCTGTAACACCTGGGGTTTCACAAGGGTCTGCCTTTTGGCCTCTGCTCTCATTTTTATTAATTAAGTACCAGAGAGTTCACTTCTGTTATATTATTTGCATACGATTGTGTAATCTATCACAATATTACTAGCCCTGATGACTCCAGCAAACTACAAAATAACCTTGACAAAATTTCTGTGGTGTATAAACTGGCGCATGAATTAACATTAACAAATGTAAATCTATGCATGTATCTCATTTAACAGCAATGCTAACACACTTCCTTATTTAATCAATGCTACCACATTAGAATTGACTCCTACAAGTATCGTGTGCTTTAGATGACCAATAACCTTACATGGAAACGTATACAGTGAACACGTGCTTAACGAATAGTGCCCTGGGGTTCATACGCGGTAACTTTAAAACGGTACCAAGTGAACTTAAACTAACCTTCTACAAAACACTTGTTCGCTCTAAACAAGAGTATGCCGAAGCAAACTACTCCAATAAATGTCACCGAAAGTGTTCAAAATCGTGCTTCTCGTTTTGTACTATTTCATTATTCTCGTTATGACACTGTTAGGTCTCTGAAACTTACTCTTAGTCTGCCTGAACTCTCCTCCCGTCGTAAATGTGCACGTCTGTCATAAGACCTATAATTTCAACCCCACTCTAAATGAACTTATCACACGCCCGTCGTACATATCATCCCGCTGTGATCACAAACGTAAAGTTCTTGTTTCTGGGGTTTTACGTGCAAAATACAGTTCTGCTTATGAGGCACGCCATAGTGGAGAACTATGGATTAATTTTGACCACCTGGGGTTCTTTACCGTGCACTACAACGCAAGCACACGGGCGTTTTTGCATTTCGCCTCCATCGAAATGCGGCCGCCGCGGCCGGGATGCGATCCCGTGATCTCGTGCTCAGCAGCGCAACGCCTTAGCTGGCTGAGGCACCGCGGCTGCTAAACGTAAAGTTGGTGTACCATCCTGTCAAACAAAGTTGTGCCAGGATTATTTTATTCCAAGAACAAGGCTGGATTCGAACCACCATCGCCAATTCCATCGCCGCTATTCCAGAAAATGCAAGCTTCAGAAGAGCCATAAACATCTTGTGTTAAAAGTTTATTGCTGCACATGTATGTGCTGTTGTTCATGCATTCGACTACTTTCTTCGGGCCAGGAAATTTATTTAATATATAAATAAAGCTTCTGTGACTGCGAAAGGCATGTCTGCACGTGTCTGTCGTCCTGAATGTACAGCGAAGACCTTTTCAAACTACATATCTGCACGGACTAGCGCACCTGTCTGCATCAACATGGCAACAGGCCCAGAAAACTCACTTTTCCGGAGCACATGTTTTTGTCTCGTTGGCATATGTCGTGGCATCCACACATGTGGCAGCGGCTTCCTGGGGCTCGTAGGCTTCATCACCTGCACAGGGCCACAACAACATGACATACCTCATTCACTGCGCTCTAACATGCTCTTGATTGCAATGCACACCCGATTCTTATGGCCAGAAATAAAAAAACGCAGTGCCCTTGACTCGTTAACTTTGTAGGCGTGAAAAATATGTGTTCTCAGTTCTGAGAAGAAAACCTATTGCGTCCGAGGCACAGTGGACAGGGTGGCACAGTGGACAGAGAACGCTGTCGGAGGCCTCCGTATTAGTACTACTGTATGAACTACCCGGAGCATGTCATACTCGCTGCCCTCCACGGCATGGAAGTACGTCATTTCTTAAATGCATTGCAAACAATTGCAGCGTAATGAACTAATATATTTATCAAACTAAAAATATCTGGGGCCCACTGCATCGCACATATGTGACTGGTATGTAGCAGTGGAATCTCGTTGTTACAATTCTGCAGATTAAGTTTTTCGAGATAATACATTTCTTTTTCTTTTCCCGATGATACGATTTGTTTGAATAATATATTGGATCATATGGTTTTCGGATGATACGCTTTCTTTTCTGGTTCTCGTGCAGATCGTATCAACGAGATTGCACTGTATATTAAAAAACCTCATCGAGCCTGCCACATGGCAAAGAGCTGCCGACAGAAGTGGAGGAGTGCTGTGTTTCGCTGCAATGCCCGACTTCGTGTTGGGTACGTGCAGTCGAACAGGTCCGTGGCATGCACGGAATCCACGAGCTCGGAGAGGGAGTGTTGATGGGTGCCGGTGCACCAAATTGCTGCCGGCAAGGCTCCGACGCTGGTTTGATGACAGCACTGCCAACTGCGAGGGTCGACAGGTGTCAGTATGGCTCAACCGCAGAGGGCGTACAGGCAGTCTTAGGAGAATGCCTCACCGTTATAAAATATTGACAGCAACTTAACTTCATGTTGTCGTGTAATGCATTCCATTGAAAGAAATATACAATCAGTCCATTCTAGTAGTACTATAGCCAATGGTGCTGACGTGAAGGATGAGCAATGGAACGAAAATGGTAGGCATGAATACAGTGGTGTAGGTTGTAGAGAAAACGAGTAGCTGATAGTCTAGTTTAAAAATAAAAAAATCTACAGGAATTACGTGCCAGAACGATAATATGATTATAAGGCACGCTGTAGTTGGAGACTCCAGATCAATTTTGACCTCCTGGGGTTCTTTAGCGTCCACGCATTGCACTGCACACAGGCGTTTGTGCATTTCGCCCCTATCGAAATGCGGCCGCCATGGCTGTAATTTGATGAAGCCCCCTCGAGATTAGCAGCGCAATGCCAAAGCCCCTAGACCACCACGGCGGTAGATAGTGTAGTTGAGATTAAAGGTATCCTCACAGGGTTTGGGCATGTGCACAAACAAGTGCGGTGCTTAATCCCAGATTGGCAATCATTTGGCAAAGCATCAAACTGATTCACAGTGCGAATACAGGTCAAATTTCAAAGGAAAGCCCACGTGCCCTTCCTGTAGAGGGAGCCCTGCTTCCTACTGTAGAATGAAGAACACATACTGTGTGGAACCAATTGATGTGAATTCGGTAAATCTTCCGGTGGCAGAATGCGCAACGCCGTCAGGGTGATTGGTTTTAGCATCCAAAATTTCAGACGTCTTTATACATTGGCTTAATGGGTTACCTATGTGGCGATGACGTGAAATTACGAAAAATCACGTGTCTGAAAAAGTGGTCGTCTGATGCATGTTTCTATATGTTGCACTGGCTTAAATGCACCAGCTCTTCTCTGCAAAATGCGCCTGGTCCTCCTCGACACGGACTATGCCATCGCACATTGGCACTGCCAGATGGAAAACGGGAAACTCTCGAATACTGCTTTACTGTAAAACAAAAAAAATATGCACGTGGCGTGTCACACTACAGTCGAACACGGTTTATAACGAACTTGCCAGTTCTGCGAAATGCGATCGTTATATCAGTAATTCATTATATATGGACTCGCGCTTAAATAGGATAAAAAAGTAACCACACTGAAGCTTGCGTCAGCAGTTCCAATTCGGCAGCCACTTGGTCCAATAACGAGATTTTCAGTATCATTTTTGTTACCAGTGCATTCCGGCACGTTCCTGTCAACTTCCGTTGGAAACGATAGAACGAAATGTGGCGTTGTGCAGCACTTTCAAAATGGCTCCCGCTTCCGATCACTTGTCATTTCGAAACTACAAGCGCAGCCGCCATATTTCATTCGAGAGCGTTATATATTTTACTACCACCGGGACATGACTATTCTGCACATGAGAGCGAAGCCTTCTAGTTTGCCGGAAGCGTAAACTTCGGAAGCTCGTGCGGCAAGCTACCAGTCTGTGAAGGTCTCTGACATCATGGTCTCGACATTTCGACTGCGTACATCACTCTTATCAGCAATCGGCTACTTGAAACCGAAGAGCCACTGAACCATGATCTCCTGAGAACGACATAGTAACCACCAACCCTTTGCAGCATTGCGTGGCGTCAGCGCGTGGTTCAGCTTTCTCGGCAACTCGGGTCGCATCGACAGGAACGCTTTAGTGGCCATTTTTACCATGGTGGAAAGACATAAATATCCTTTCCAAATCGTTGACAGGCTTAATGCACGTGGTGCCGCATAAACAATTATGCGAAAACGACTGACGCCGTCGGAGCATCCGATATTGCACACTTGTAGCTAGGGACCTTGTGCTCTACGTGGCATGCCGCCGTACTAGAGGCATGCCTTGAAAACGCGTGACCACACGAAACCTTTTTCGCGGCTGCCAAAATCCGTGCAAGGGTGTCGCTCTCTCATCTTGAAGGCCGTAACAGCGTCGTGTTTGGACGGGAGCGGGGTGCGCGCAGCCGTGCACCCAGTTTCGTATGTGATCTATTTTTTGTTGTAGCAGCCGGCCGATTTTTAAAAATTCGTTATATCTGGAAGCAGTTTCCATAAGAGGGCCGGAAAATCGTAAATCCACTGAAATGTGGTCCTTATTGCTGATAGATCGTTATAAGTGGGTTTGACTGTACATGCATAAGTGAGAAAAGAGAGAACTAGACCGGAACTTAGCACCGCAATCTCTCCATGTATGCTAATGCATGTTAGATTGTGATGACTGACGTCTTAGCAGCGGCGCGTACATGCTTTCCGGGCGCCCTTGCTGACTCACTTGTCAAAGTGGCGTTTCTATACCTCGTATCTCTTACAAACTTGTGATTTCATGTGCAGTGATGCACTAACGTCTGCTCTACACACCTACAGTTATCTGTTAATATCTCCAAAGTAGATGACCACACCTATAACACTATAGAGAAATGAGTGACCAATGGTGGGATTGAACCACTCTCCTAATGCAGTAGCCCAACCCTATAACCTTTAGGCCACCATTGCACGCAGGCTTCTTTCATGCCAAAGTTGCTCTGAAACATAAGGCGCATGCATCAATTGCCAGTCTCAGATTATTCCCTTATGATGGCTAGCTCTTCGACTCTGCGTTAGATTGCAGCGCCTTTACGATTGAACGATATTTTCTGTTAGTTACCGACGAAGTGGTGACGTCAGTCTATATACAGTAGAACTTGTTGATACGATCCCCCTACGTACGATTTTCTGGTGCCAACGTTCGCGATAAAGAGGGCAAAAAGTTATCCAATATAGTTACGCTTCATTTTTACCGGTTCAACCATTCGAGGAAAACAGGATATTTCGGCACCAATGTTCAGTACATTGCCAAATTTGCATAATGATAAATTTTTCGGCCGCTAGATTTCATGTAAACAAGAGAAGGCGTGAGGTGCGCATGATGAACAGTAGCCCTCGCTGCATCAGCTTCCCTGCAATACTTGCCTGCCCAGCTCACGTGCAAACGTCGGCGAACACTCAGTTTCTTATTCCGGTACCAGCAAATCTCCTCCCCAGGTCAACGCACAGCACATTCACAGCTATCGCCGCTAACCCGATTGCGATAAGTATCTTCACCTTACAGTACCTGGGGCGCAGTGCCATTAGAAGCAAACTGCACGCTTGAAGTAGGCGATAACCGAAAGCGCCGCCATTCCCTGCTGCAGGTGGCGCAATGCGGGCGTCACGTTTCACTCCGGCGGCAGCAGGCTTCATCGACCAGTTCTATTTTGTTTTGGTTTCCTGTCGCTGTACTAATACACTTCACAAAAGGAAAATAATAAAATGTGTCTCGGAAGACCGAAGCCCTACCAGCTCGACGCGCGCCGAGATCTCGTACTGCAACGATTCGCGCTACGCTTCACATTACGTAGATGTGAACCTTGTCCAATTGTCACTTACGTCGGGTCCTATGTTGTCTGAGAACATTTTTTATCTTTTCCCCCCTAAACGTATGAATGAGGTTGTACTGTAGTACCAATGCATTAAAATTCCCAGCCAATGTGCCTGACCTCTCCACTGTATGGTTACGGTTGCCATCTGGCCCGATTTTCACCGGCACGGCCGGTTTCGCCTCCCCAGTTGCCAGTTTGACTTCCATACAAGCACGCCATTTGCAAGTTTTATGGTTCCTCCTAAAACGGAACTCTACCTGCATAGTATCATACATTGTACCTAAAATATCCTTGAATTCCTTACGCATATTGTCATTAGTATATACTTCAATGCATTCCCCAATTGTTCTTCGAAGGCTACAAATCTGGCTAACAAAAATACATTTGCAACAGCCCGAACGGTTGTCAAGCAGTACATCTTTTAAAGTCCTTCAGTATAGTTCAATCATACAGAGTTTTTACTCGGCATACAATCAACGTCCAATTTTTCGGACTCCCTAGGGGCCGCGAAAACGTCCGAAAAAACGTACGCATGCCTTTGACTGCTGCTGAGGCCTTGAATCACCACAGGCACTTCTAAAATAGCTCTGAAAGCCTGCCAGTAGACTTATTAGGGGTATCGTAGCTCGTACTGCGAGAGCAGACGGCGGTTGCTCGAGTGTATAAAGAATACATACAATGTCTTGTGACAATTCGCCTTCCCACTCTTGGTATGCTTAACCGCAACACTTCACGTATGCTTCATCGCGAAACATTGCTGTATGGAGGCGAAGCTGACTTTCGGGAACTGCCATTGTGCAACGCGCCGTGCTTTCTGAGCTTCCAAGACATTGGCAGGGATTACAGAGGCGGAGTCGGCTCCATTGCTAACAGCGGCGAATTGTTTCAATCAAAAACACGGCATCCAACAGAAAGAACCTTGGTAGCGAACGTTGAAGCAGCTAGGCCTCGCGTTGCTATGGTGGTTGCTACGACTGCCAACGGATCTGCGTGCGGGAGTCTGCATGCAGTCATCTTTTCCAAGCTAAATGCCTCAAAAATAAATGTTAGGTTCCGATGCTTGGCAGGACACGTGCGCTCGAACAGTAGGCTGTGCTGACATCTTTGACTGTCCTGGCCCAGCAAGATGTGGTGGCTTTGCTGTTGCTTTTAAGTGTGTGTGTTTCCAATACGGACCAGTATAGCAACTGCTGCACCAGAGTGGCATCTTGTAGACCACTTCAAGTCCTACACAAAACAAAGTGCGTGGTGAGCTTCTTTGCACCGGAAGGTTTTCTAGTCGTGTCAATTGATGACCAGGCACCTGAGTCTAGAACCCAATTGACATTACTTACGGTTCCCAATCTTGGAAAGGCCTCCTCCACTTTGTGCACATGTGCAGACTTCGTTCCCTGAGATTACGTGGATTTGTCAAGTCAAAGTCACTGACCAGCTCATGCGGTTCCGATGCAACAACTCAATAAACTCTTGGCCTACTGTACGCATGCCTTCTAGTTAGTTCAACTGGTATAGCAACCCCACTGAAGTGTCTATGGTTCCTGGTTCAATCTCAAGACAAATGAGGATTTAAACTGTGGCACTTTCTTCTGGCAGAAACAACACAGGAATACCTGTGCAGTGTCCTAGCAGCCAACGTCTCCTTCAGCACCCTATGAGGATACTTACAAATGAACTTACGTATTCACAAATGCATCTTCACTTGAAGCCCATGCTTGCCATGAGTGTGCTGAAGGAAACACAATGCGCGTTCTCAGCCCATTCACGGCAGGCGTCATTTAGATCAAGTCAAGCATGGGCTTTATGTTAAGAGGCATTTCTGAATAAGGGGGTGGTTCCATGCTTAAGGTTCTCAACAGTCTGGCTTGCTCTTTTACAGAAAAACAATGTCCACTTCTGGATTGCAGGCTAAAGTAAAACAAAGCTTGCAAGCTCAAGTAGCTGGCCGAGGCAACTTTCTGCCGAGAGAATGTCACGTGCAGACAAATGTTAGCCTGTACTCGCCTCTACTCAGCTCACCCAATAAGGCTTTCTTCTGGTAAAGAAAGTCCGTCAAGGTCTTCAATGCTCCGGCTCTCGCTAATGAGAAATTACTCCAGCTCGCTGCTTAAAAGCCAATTGAATTGACATTTTTGACTGCGTAAAAAGCCTGATTTTATAAAGAGTGTATACAGAGCAACCTTCGTGCACAATTTTATGTTTTCCATACAAGTGGATGCATCACAAAGAGCATGCAAAAATAAGCATTTCTGGAACCAAGACTGAAAAAAAAATCTTGTGCACGTCCCATACACTGTAGGAATCGCATCCGAAGCGTAGTTGAGCATCACAATAAGAGAAATACAGCGAATTTTGGCAACAAGCATGTCCCGCAACCATCCAGAGCCATGGTGACAAATATTGAAGTTTAGAGTGTGTTGAAGCATAAACAAAAGGTGCAAGAACTCAATTTTTCATATGTCTTGAAAGGTCACAGTCAAACTCGGTAATAATGAACATGCTTGTGCGCTAGAAGTAGTTTGAAATATCACGGAATTCGACATACACTGAACTTGCCTGTAACAAGCTCAAACAAACGTTTGTGACGAGCTTGTTATGTATGAATTTGACAGCTCTAGAGGAGTAGAGAAGCCAGAAAGGAATCGAAATATTGAAAACAAAGGTACGCATAGCAGGCAATAGCTTTGCCTGTGCTAAGAACAGTGTTCTCAGCGCCAGAAATTGTACCCTTCCCTCAATGTGCGCACAGTACTGCCGCGGCTATGCAGCTACTATGAAAGTTCGTTTGAAGCATTAGCCAAGGTCACTCTTCACCTGGCTGCACACACACAGATTGCAATACGCTGCATTGGTAACGCAAATATTGTTGTACCATTGTAGTTTTTGCAAGCTACCCTGCTAAAATCCCACAGTGGGGGGGATTGCCGTATTAATACGTCAATATTCAGTTCATTATCAGGAAACTATTTTTATGAGCATATGTCAACCGCATTTGCATGTTAGATATATACAGAATGTAGTACGTTATTCGGGTTCAACTGGCATACGCACTGCACATAGGGAGTCAAATTAAACTTCTGTGTCGCACGGGACGCCGCAAACATGTTTTGTGCTACTGAAAATGGAATTGGAGTTCAGCAAAGATGGTTGTGAAGGAATGACAGCGCAGATAGGCAACTCCTTTATCAGGCATAAAACTTCTGTATTCATTGTCAGCTAGCAGAGTGCACTCTCTTTTGCAGGTAAACTATTGCCATGCAATGCGACTCACGCGCCAAGCATCTCAAAGCATTAGCTTGCACGAGGGAATGCGGTAAGGATATTGCTCTCTTCCCACGCATGCTCCTGCAGCCTGACGGGAAGGGTATGGAGCTGCTGCACTGGAGGACACGGGTTTGAAACCCACGACTGGTTACGCAATGTTCTATTGAAAATCATTACTCGGCAAGATGAACTAAGACATGGCAAACCCTAAGGCGATTTGCAAAGCAAGCTTTGCTTTAAAAGTAGTCACCATTGCCGCTTAGCAGAAGCGATAAAAAAAATCCGTAATGAGCACAGCGGAAATATTTGAAACTGATGCGCTGCAATTTAGGTCATATCTCAAAACCATAAGGCACGTACATCACTGCTTAGATGTAATTTAAAGGATGGTAACAAGAAAATTCGGGAATTACCATTTCTGCGTAGGACTTGTCTGGCTTTTGTTGAGCTAATTCCCTTCATGGGCTTTGAAAGACCAACTAGCCCGACAGTTAGTACTTAACCACTCCTGAAGCTTTGCCAAGATTGCTGTAGCAGCACATACAGTGCTCAGAGAATGAAATGCCACAGGGAAACAAAGTAGAATAATCCTATGTGCATTTACTCGGCAGTACCATGTCATCTCGCTACTAATTTGGTCACTTAAGGTGGCGTGGACTGATCTACGTGTATGAGCAAAAATTACACCGATGTCACGTGAACTGCCGACAACGAAAATAAAAGAATGCGCTCATTTAGCCCTACGCTTACTCGTTTCATTCCGTGAGCTTTGCGCTACTAATTTATGACCACTTAATCCGGAGTGAAATTGTGTTGCAGTTGGCCTTCAAATAAAGTTTATGCACACTCACCAGCCCTCAGTTCAGTCCTGTCAGGAGTCACCTGGGAGAGAAAGGCAGGTAAGTGCTGAGAATTATGCACTGGCAAAAATAATACCACGAAATTTTTTACAGTCACACCTCGTTACAATGAACTTGCATTCCAAACAAAAATGTCTTTGCTATACAGTTGATTTCCGTTAATTTGACCTTGACGAGACCGACAAAACTTTCACAAACGGCTACATCTGAAGTGGAGCTTGTTGGCCGATATTTGACAAGCAGCAGCGCTAACAAGAGGAGGACGAAGAAAAGAGCATCGCAACACAGCGCTTGTGTTGCGATTCTTTTTTCTTCATCCTCCTCTAGTTAGCGCATCTGCTTGTCAAATATGAACTTCCGCCAACTTGATGAAGTTTCTCTACTACTCTGTGGTACAGCTTCACAATGAAAAAAGAAAAAAAAAGACAGAAAAGAGGACACGAAAATGTGGCTAATCTCTTGAGCATTTTCCTTGTTTGTACATGAGTACTGAGCCCAGCATGTTTTTTTCCTGGCAACTTTGTTTTGGCCATAATTTTAAAAAGCCATATAGATTGGACCGAAAATTCACTTAGCAGCTTTGGCCCCCCTTAAATGAAGAAAACTTGAAGGAATAGCTTAAGCTTCGACTTTCAGAGTGGAACGTGATAGCGGCACTGAAGGGCTGACCAACGACTCATACCCCGTAGGCAAGGAAAAAGGGGTTTGGTTTTTTTTCTAATACAGTGAAACTTCGATATAACGATCCTCGATTTACCAAAATTCGAGATGTAACCAAGTATCTTATTTCCGTATGTTCCATTGAATTAACGAAACCTCGATATAACAAAAGTCTTGATATAACGAAGTTTGTCGCTGAAGTACCAATTTGTAATGTCGAGGTTTGACTGTATATTCAAATTACAATCCGTTGCTATCATGTCTCTAGGTTGTGTCCAAGTCGGACCTAACGAAATTTCTGATATTTTGAGAAATTCAATTAAGTAAGTAATGACTATGCACCACGCGGAGGGCCTGCGTGGTGGTGGTTTGAGATACTCTTTTTGATGGAAAATTCTGCCGGTGGCGGACGCTGACAATGCATTTTCTGCGACACGGGGCCCTTAACGCTATCGCATTGTAATCATCATTGTACGCACAGCTCTTCATTGAAGGTGCGAGCTGCTGCGAAGACATAATTGCTTTCCTTAGTGTATGCCTGGGGCAAGCAGGAACCTAGCTTTTCGATCGTTCACTTTGCCTTCTACGTCACTGAGGAGGCAGTGTTCCAACGGCTCTCCTGCCTCGCCAAGCAGACAACAGCTGACGAAGGCACGACACCAGCGAATCACGAGAGTGCAAACTAACATTCGTAAAGCGAGATGCTTGTGGGATCCCAAGCCGGCATGTACCAGGCAACACCATCAAGTGCGCGAGTTCCAAGCTGGACTAGTAACGATGCAGGCGACAAGACGAGCAAATCTTTTTTGTTTACATCGCTTATTCCCATCATGTGCTCTTTGCCATAATGAACACCAACTACTTTGTGGATCTAGAAACTTCTGTCTGGAACATTTGAGTGGCCCGGTTCACAAGAAAATGAATACTCGGTTGTAGGCATGGTTCTATAGCTTATGGAGATTGTGCATCCTCACCCTTGCCCCTGAGCCCATGCGCTGTCAAGTAAATCAAACAGCAACACTTAATGTCACTTTATTTGCACCGGCGCACACAAGTCGTGCGTGATAGATAGACGTCCGGATCCAGCAGGCCAACTATTATTGCGAAGCATTCTTGTCCGAGTCCACATAGTTTTTTGTCATGTATTTGGCCTCTTTTGCGAAGCTGCCAGTAAAAAGAAGGAACCCATGGTTTGGATAGTCTTCGTAGATGCATTCTGCCTGAATTAAATTAAAAGCTTTGTGCTTAAAAATGCGTAGAACTGCACAAGACATCTGTGCCTCTTGATAAGCTGCTTTGCATCAAAGGCTGGGCACCCTTGCTCTATATTTATGGTTGCCTTTGTAATAGTCCAAGCATGAATTCCATTCTGGATGCGTTGCAGAATGGTCAGTGCGCTCGCTGCGTCCTAGGCACCTGCTAATTTCTAGGGACACACATACCTAGTGCACAGGTATGCGCTCATACTACATATATACCGTATAGACGCCTGTAAGGGCCGCACACCCAACTTAGTAGCCCAAAAGTTTGAGAAAAATTTGCAATAGAGAAGCAATCGCGTTCGCTACCCCGATTGCACGTTCGAGCATCGGCGAATTTTTGCGAGCTGCGTACTTCCGCATGCCACTACTAGATGGCGGGAGCCAGGCCGTGCACAAGTCACCGGCTGCGCCACCAGGATTTCAAATTATGTAGCTAACATCTTCGCCTTGGTACATACAACTCATGCGGACCTCAGTTCTCATATGACATACCAGGAATGAGTTACCACCTCTCCCTCAATTTTACAATTAATGCTCATTTCGCTATAAAGTCCAAACACCAAAAAACCATACGCGACTATCGTAAAGCTAACTTCGTAGCAATAAATAAGGAGCTGTCTCATTTCTATGATGATCTTGTTAAAAATTTCGATGCTCGTTCAGTCTAGTTTAACTGGGATTTGTTTGCCCGTACAGTTCACAGAATACCTGAGAAAAACATCCCTAACTGCACAATCACTTCAAATGCGCTAGCGTCACGGTACTCCGGTTATCTAAAGTATTTATCCAGCCGGAAAAAGTGCTTCTATCACTTAACGAAATCATCCCCTTCTGATGCACACTGGGCAGCTTATAAATCCACTTCAGATATCTATATAGCAGCTGTAAAAACTGCTAAAGACAACTACTTGTCTAGTAAACTACCTGAAATACTAAAAACAAAAATCTTAAAAAGTTTTGGCACATAATACACCCAACAACTACTAACAATGCAACAACTTCTGTTTCATTAGAAGGCTTCTCTGGAAATGCTGATTCGAAGAACATATGGGCGACCATTCTTGATGATTCATTTACAAGTCAGTTTTCTAAAACTGGCAATATTGATCTTCTTATCGCATACCAGTACAAATACTTGCCAATGCATCCTGTGGTTGTTCAGGTGCCAGGAATTAACAAGTCAATAGTTTACAGTATCATTCATCCCCTGGCTATGACTGCAGTAACAGTAAATTCATTAAAGCACTATCCTCTTTAATTTCATGATACTGACTAAAAATTTTCAACAATCCCTGAACTCATGTACGCTTCCAAAGGAATGGAAAATTTGGAAGGTGGTTCCAATATTTAAATCTGGCCCCAGAAACCCCCTCTTAATTATCAACCCATATCCCTCACAAGTAATAGTTGTGAATCATTCGAGCATGTATTTTTCATGAATCTGGCCAGCTTTCTAGAGTGCAGCATATTTTACTACCGCACAGCATGGTTTTGGAAAATAATTCCTGCAAAACTCAACTGGTAACTTTCACTCACCATCTGCATCGCATTCTGGATCGTTCATCCTGCGCTGACTGTCTTGGATTTTAGTAAAGCATTTGATAAGGTATGTGATAAACTACTACTTTTTAAACTAAGCTTACTAAATATCGACCCTAACCTAAAATGAATAGAGTATTTCCTTACTAACCGCTTCCAATTCGTTAGTGCTCATGGTCGTAACTCTCCACACTCTGAAGTTCAATTAGGTGTGCCACAAGGGTCTGTGCTGGGACCAATATTATTGGTTATCTATATTAATATCTAACTATTACAATATCCCCTAACATACATCTGTTCGCAGATGATTGTGTTATATTCCGGGAAATTAAGAACACTAATGAAACAAACTGGAATAACCGATATTCTAGTTGACATTAGGCGGAAAAAATGGAGCTGGGCAGGCCATGTAATGCGTAGGATGAATAACCCGTGGACCATTACGAAGTTTAGTTACATGACGACGGGCCGTATACTATGCGATATCTTTTATCGTCTGCGATGGCTCGTCGAATACATACCGCTTAGGGCCAATGGACAATGTCTTGTAGCGCAAGGAAAATTTTGTGGCTGTAGTTTTGGCAAATGTAACGAGGTGCTTTCCTGCGTTTCGGACAGGGCGTGAAAAGTCCTCCCCATTGCCGTAATCAGTCCCTTTCAACTTACAGCCATTTGAAAGGATAAGCTTTAAAAAATGTAAATTGAACTATTATTGGGCGAACACGCCCAGCAGAATGGCGCCCATACAGGTTGTTACAAATAAATGCACATTGTCAAGAAAACAAAAAATACAAATTGTCAAAACAGTAGTACATGCGCAGAGACATGTGTCATCAGCACAAACTGAAACGTCAAATGTTGTAGGAGAGAATAAAAATGCTTTTTTTTGTAGCGTGTAATAAGCGAAACACTCTCAGATGCGAAGTATACTATAGAATATATATTCAAAAATCACAGCATATCCACGAGGTGAATGATGGCTACATACTACATCGGAGCAAGGGCAGACCCACGCCCTAAGGAGCTTCGCCCCTAAAAGTCGTGCATTTGATAAGCAAGCATTTGGAAACCGTAGTCAATACGAGCCCTATGGACCTGGTAGCGTACATTTCTGAAGCTATAGCTTGCGTGTATATGAACGTATCTTTCTTTAATTTATAGTTTATTTTATCTAATAAGGTTCTTAAAATGGAGGACTAACTCTTTTTTGATAGAGCGGGTAGATAGTCACCAAAATAAACTGCCCGAATGACGATTAAATATTCTGGGTATTATGCACATTCATAACTTCTGTGTATAACTGCATTTTCTACAGTATTAAAACGTTCTTATGTTCGTATATGAACAGTGCAACCCCGCTCAAGCAAACACAAATAGAAGGGGGAATGAATAATCAAAAAAGAAAGCTGTAACCTTACAGTAAGTGGTAATGTATTTTACGCCTGCACTGTTTCAGTTTCGGAATAGGGCGCTTATTACTTGTCAACAAGCGTGCATTGAGAGAATGCAACAGCTATGTCCCGGCGCTCTTTCTTTTTGCTCGAACCTTATCGATATATCTATCGATCACAACCTCGCGAAAAACAGCACGAATGGCGTTTTTCTTTTTTATTATTCCTCTTTCTTTAACGACACCAGATGCTCGTAAGCGGAGTTAAGCAAGCAGACTACGTTGTTGTGTTGACATGATGCGATACCTGCTGGCACGCGTACCATGTTAAGTCTACCAACCCTTCGCGGGCATTTCTACTCCGTACCCATAAAAATCGCAGTCGACGCTGTGGAAGCTAGGCAAGATGTTCGGTCAAGAAAAGTTGTCACTCCACGCGTTGCGTCGACGCTTCGCTGCGCGCCAACAGCGTTCGCTCGCGCGAGCATGCACGTGAGGCTCCTCGCGATGGGTTGCGAATAAAAAAAAATTCGAAAAGAGCGAGAAAAATAAAAATGATCTAAAAGAACGCATTAGCAGCCGTATACACGGTGTGTTTGTTTCAAAGGATTAAAACTTCTTTCATTCAATACTGAGCCTGTGTAAAAAACAGTTGCCAACAAACGTCAAGAAAACGTCGAACTGTATCGAAGTGCGAAGCCACTGCAAGATGTCTCCCTAGCCTCCACAGCGTTGACTGCTTTGTATGGAGCGGAGTATATGTATCACGATGCGACGTTCGGAGCAGTCGCACTCACCTCTAGGACGGGGCATTCGTCGGCGGCCTCGTGGTCCTCCCGGGCTTCCTGAAGAGATTCTTGCTGCGACGCCATGTTTCAGCTGCGACTGAGAAGAGATAATTAGCAGCGTAAACTATTCACCTATATCGCGCACTGATCCCTCTTTGTTTCCTCTGTTACCCGCATATCCAGCACTGTTCGTTCTTTCGTTTGTCTCGTCTAATATTAGGGAGTCGCAATTTGCTATGGGTGCTACCCGGATATCGACACGAGTCACCAACTATCAGAAAAACAGCACGGCTCGTCAGGCATTGCTGCTGTCGGGGCACATACTTATACGCTGGTGGTTCTCTATGTAGTTTGGATAATGCCGTGCAAACCCTCTCTCTGAAAAGGGTGGTCCAAAAGAACGCACTTACCTCTAACAGCGACCGTTGTGGGTGCTCGTTCTTCTTCTGCTTCTTCGTCGCGTTCTGCACAGTCACGTGCTCAATTGCAACGCGAGAGCGCGCGAGGGCGCGTGGTGGTTCTTGCTGGCCGCGGTGCCAGCGAAAGTTAACGTGTTCCAAATTGCTTCGGGAAAGCGAAACAAACAAAAAAAAATGGCTCTTCTCTACTACCGTCACAGCAGAGAATTAAAGAGCCCGTATACAAAAGTTACGCAGGCGGTTACGCTTAATACAGGCAACCTCTCTGTTGAGATTATAAACGCTCGAATTCTGTTTCTTTCAATGAATAAGTACGTGCTCTTAGAGAAATGGATGCGGGTTGAAAAATACACTTTCGTCTACTCACAGTTATACACTAGCTGTACGGTATAACGTGCATCTCATAGTCCCCTTTTAAACTCAGCCCACAGTCCACGTATAGCTGCAGTATACCTTGTAGTCATCTATGAGGACGCCGGCTGGCCAGCAAATCCGTGATAATAGACGGAGAAGGCGATATTTAATGAAGCGCAGTGACAGATACAGAGCCAAGTGGTGGCGCGTCAGCGAATTAAGGGATGTGTACGCACTTCAAGCAACGCCCATTCGAAGCGGTAAACGTAAGTGTTATGGTCAAAGAAGAATTTCTATATACCCTTTTTCTGGCGATCACGTAACTTCAGCCAAACTTTTAAAATATGCAAATATATTCACGTAGCTGAACAGCACCAATGTAATGTTGTTAACTGTCACTTGGAGATACAATATTTTTAGCATTCCGCCTAATTGCATAATTAGTCGTAATGAATTATTCACCTTTCCAAATATTACAAGTAGATGGGAAAAACAACACCCAAGCACTCTATTAACAGATGGTTAACCAGAGAAGCTTAAACGTGAGGCCCCGTTGTTTATGACTGGGTTAATCCTGACCGTTTATTAAAATATTTCTCAATTATTGGTTACGCCTTTAGGTTTCTTAATGAGGTTGCACACAGGTTCAGCTGCGAGGCAGAGAATGACGTCACTGACGGTATGCCCGCAGTCCGCCGTTGTCGCTTGCGTTCGATGTCGCGAGTTTGCTCGGCGGCGTGGTTAGCAGCATTCACTCGCCATTGCCGCAGCTTGCGATTCATCGAAATTAAATTGCTTCAAAATTCAATCTGTTCGTTACGTAAGACAATGAATGTCTCATACCCCCTTAAGCAATGACTCATACCCCGTAAACGCATGCAGCTTCCCCATTACGACGACAGAAGAGAAATGAAAAGAGAGAGAGAGACGTTTTAATGGCAGAAAGGTGGAGAGGTCGGCCTGAGTGAAGTGCCTCTAGCCTGCTACTCCACGCTGGGGAAGGGGGTTGGGGGAATAACAGAGATAGGATGTGAAGAGGAAGAATGATGCTGGTATGGTGAACACGATGATGAGTTCCCATCGTGGTGAACACGATGACTTCCCAGAACAGCACAGTCACCTTCGCGGGCAGAGGTAGATGCTACTACAGTGTAGCCAGAAGACTGTCTATAGCTTGCATAATTTTTGCAGCTGTTAGCGCCACTGGCGTATTTAAACCAGTCAGTAGCAGCTGCAGGGCGTCGATTATTTGTCGCAGCATCGCTTTGATGACAGAGTCCAACGGTGATTTTTCAGTGCATTGTCCTTGCTCGCGCTGACAGTCTAAGGCCCGTCTACGCTGCGGCAAGCATGGCCATATATTCGAATCCGGGCTTGTGAGGCTCGCTTGAAGCAATGGCTCGGAGAGATCGATCGAGGCCGATTGAACTACCTTCTGCTGGACCTGTGGCATTGGAGCCAAGGAGCTCTCGTTTGCACCTACAGCTTGCCCACGTCGACGACGTGATCGTCTCCTCCGGCTTTTCACTAACGCTGCTGCGTCTTTGTGGGACATACTTGTCTTGCTCATTTGATTCAGTATTTTTATCTCCTTTTTCTGTTAGGGCAATCCTTGGAATTGGCCTCGTGGGGTCCACCACAATTCAAGCACTTCATTTCTTTTACTGTGCATGAAGATATGTCATGACTGCCAGCCACAGCGGAGGCATGCCATCTGGCCTGTGCAGACAGCGCTGACATGGCCTAGCTTCAGGCACTTGTGATACTGCATTGGTCGGGGCACATAAGGACGCACCGGGTGCCTCATATAGCCCACCTTGACATGATCAGGTAGCGTGTGTCCCTCGAAAAGAAGCTTGACGCTCGTCGAGCGACCGAAGCGATGAAAGTCGAGGACCTTCACTGTTGAAGACAGAAGCCTTTGGAACTCTTCGTCGCTGATGTCAATCACGACATCAGAAATAACGCCTGCCCTAGTGTGACCACTGTGCACAATGAACGACCGGACTTCTATGTGTCCTAGTATGCGCACGGTTTTCAATTTTTCTAGGGCGGCTTCCGTCGCTACTTCCACTGTGACTACGTTTGTTCTGGTGTTGAAGCGCACTTCGTTAATTCCTTTCGGAGCCACATTACCAAGGTAGGTGTTGACTACCTGTCTGTGCACAGAATTTAAATTCCTCTATCCCCCAGTGATATAGTGTAAGGCTCGCCACGTCGACATGGAGATGACCGGTTCCTGTTTCTCCAACAGTGACCCTATGGACTCCGACAACGACTACACCGTCGGGGAGGGCAAGCGACTGAAGAGGAAATACCGCAGGACAACCAAAGATGTGAGTGAGCAGCGCCCCAATGTGCCGCCTACACCGACTTACAGGATTGCTTTTGTACCTCTCGACGTGTCTAAGAGAAATGAAATTATACGCTGGAATGATGAGCGGCAACACATCCAGCTGTGGAAGAAGATTACGACGACGAAAGTGGGGGCGTGCAACCGAGGGGTGCCGATGAGCGCCAGCTTCGGAAGAAAACGACGACGCTCGAGCCCATGCTTATGATGACATTCTCTCCTTTGGGGCTACTTCACTGGCACATGGATGCTTTTCTTGCGATTTACAATTTCATTAGAGATACAAAAAGATTACCTTGCCTAATTTCTGGAATTATGAATTATTACATTATTTCACTTCTTTATGACAAAATTGCTTTATCTCAAAATTAAGATTAAATCTCTAAGTTTTTGTGTAATTTTTTATAAACATAGTTAAAACCACCTGCTTCTTGGTCAATCCCCCGTAGTGGGTATGCGCCAAAGTTTGGGAAGCAAGACAAAACAAGACAAGACAGATTTCTGTACACAGGTACAGTGTACTAGAAGGGGCAGTGCAGCGAGCGGAGCCAGCGACCCATAGGGCGCCTGCCGCCGCCGGTGGCGAAAGAAGCGGCGGCGCTGCAATCGCCCACTCTTGAATGCGGTTGCTTGCTTCGTGGCTTGGAAGCGCTTGCTATGGCGCTTGTTGGGTGCTGTTTCTCCCGCTTTTCTCTGAATGTGTGGTGCTAAAGCGCGCGAATGGCCCCTAAGCAACGCTTAAACCATTGTTTCGCCACTGGATGCAGCGCAGGGTACTCGCGAAGCAAAGAAACGGCGAAGTTCTCACTGCTTAAAGCGTCCGCAGACCCGGAGTGAAGAAGCGTTTGGGAACGTAATTTGCACAGATGCGATAAGAGGCTTACACATGATTCCGCAGTGTGTGAGCTACATTTTGAGCAGTGTTTCATCGTTAGAGGTTCTTTATTCTATGGCTAGAGACTATGTGCATTGGTTGAATGCCACGGAGATACGGATTCCGCGGGAGACGCCTACGATCTCTCGGGCGCTGTTCCCACCATTCCACATTTAAACAAGCGCTTGCCTCCAAAGAGAAACGTGAGAAAGAGGAGGTCCGAAGATGTGTTTACCAACTGCTTCAGTGGGGGCAAATTTCACAGTGAATATATCATGGATGTTTTGCAGCATGATACATCATGCTTCCCCCTTGCAGGTCGGTTGCGAAGACCATGAAAAGAGCCTAACTACACGTATGGTCGGGTTTTATGTTATCATGAGACTGCACTTTTTTGTGAAAGGCGACAACAAATCCAAACTGCTGAGGAAGCGCAATTCAGCCAAACACCTTAAGCTAAGCAGCTTAAACTAGGTGTAGTGTAACTATCATATCGCGCGTGTTCTATTTTTGTCTCCCTAACCTGCTCTGTTATTTTTTTTTCACTTCACCTTGCTAAATGTGCGGATTTGCTGAAGCAAACCAAGCAGCTGCGCAATTGTAGTTCATTTGTTGCCCATTACCATGGCAATGCTGTCACTGCATTAGTGTGGAAAGCTATTCCAGATATCAAGGTTCTGTGCCCTACCTCGTATATGTGTTCTCATACTCTGTGATGCCTTATTGTTAGCATTTAGTTGCAGATTGCACAGACCATGAGCTTGTGCCCCTTTTGTGAAATTCTGTAGCTCGTTTAGCTGCTTTGCCATTTCACTGGAATTGCCATTTGGCTTTCTGCATCATTGCTGTGCTATTCTTCTTCTGTTCATTTGTGTTTACTTTGCGGGTGGGACATGGTTTAACAACTGAATTTCAGTGATTTTTTCAGAATAAATTGCATCTGTGGACGTATGTGACTTTTTCAATTCGCGCATGTATGTTTCCTGTGTAGCTTTTTAATTCGTGAAAATTTCAGCTCGCTTAAACAGCAACGAGTCCAGCTGATTGGCGAAGTTTTTTTCTTTTTTATCTGTTTTTCAGGGCTGTCACCTAACTTGTCATTGAAAGGTGTAGCCAAGAACCACCGTGGTTGTTCAGTGGCTATATGGTGTTGGGCTGCTGAGCACGAGGTCGCGGGATCGAATCCCGGCCACGGCGGCCGCATTTCACTGGGGGCGAAATGCGAAAACACCCGTGTACTTAGATTTAGGTGCACGTTAAAGAACCCCAGGTGGTCCAAATTTCCGGAGTCCCCCACTACGGCGTGCCTGATAATCAGATCGTGGTTTTGGCGCGTAAAACCCTATAAAAAAAGGTGTAACCAAAGAGATAACGAGTGTACAATGTACCTGCTTAATTTAAACTTGTTTTCGTTGTTGCGGGGACTAGCTACGTTTAATTCCCCTGTCACTCGGCCAGCCGATTGCGATTATGTACAGTCCGAATCTGATCGCTCACGATCGTAGACTCGTCTGCGCACTGAAGCTCTGTAAGCTTAACAAACTCGATTATGATTTCTGAACGTGTTAAAAAAGTTCATTTGGATGGGACTCAATATCGATCCAAACTGCCTGTATTATCGATAGCGTTATTCAAGTGGCGAGGATAGACGCGCTATAGTCATTTCAGAGACCGCTTTTGTTTCTGTGGCAAAAAAATAATAATAAGCAGTACGCATTGTATTTTCTGATCATAAGCAGACAATACTGACTAAATAAACTACGTGCTTACGGGCAAAAATCTGAACAATGTTTCCAGCGCGCGCCAAGCATATACGAGCGTCGCAGTGGATGCGGGTGTGTCGTCTGCTTCTCTTCAAGAGTGGTCTTTCGCAGCGCCGCCGCTACTGACGCCGCCGCCGGAGCCACGCGGAGAGTGCCGCCCGCTGCACTGCCCCTTCTAGTACACTGTAACACAGGCGACGGAAAGACGCTTTTTCGTTTCGCCTAGCCATATGAAGCGGGAGACACACGGTCCGATTCCGCCTCTGATCCGGCGTCCGACGCGCCGGAACGGCAGCAGGAACCGAGGCGCTTCGCCGTGCCGATGCGCCGGATCAGATGCCCGGCGTCCGACAAATTGGACAGATTTTCATTGTCCGACGCGTCCGACAACCGCACCGTCGTTTGGCCGCAGCCAATGACAACGCGCCTGGCATGTGACGTTCTCTGACGTTCATCAGGACGCCGGCGGGCCGGTTTCTCGCCGCTTTTTTTTTCTTGCCGTGCAACAGCATTGCTACAATTATTTTCTGACACTAAATAGTTACCAGTTTGGTAAAATCATCTCGAATGTGTGCCTGTTTTGCAAAGCAGCGCCTAGTATTAACACTCAGCTACTGGCGAGATCGGCCGGGAGCCGTGATGCGACAGCATTTCGCAGGTACACAGCACACCGACCGAATGAGCGAGGCTGCTCGCTTGGCTTCCACGCTTGCCCTTCGCTACGACGGCGTCGAGTAATCCAATTGTATTTAATTATGGGTAACCTTAGCGTACAGTGTCCTCTGTGTTGGCAAAAATAAGCGCACTTCGACGAGCTCGCGCTGGATCGCAAGAGCCGTCGGCCGTGGCGTCCTCCGAGCTAGGCCTATACTGGCCCTATCGCTGGCTGTCAGCGGAGCCGTCAGTGGACTGTTGTGAAGTGTTTTGTCACTCGCAACGACACAATTTTAGTGACAGTGTTCGCGTAAAGCGAAGCCGCATTGCGCAAACTTGTTTATCTTGTATTTCTCGACGAGGATATGAACTCTTCCGAGCGTACAAGCCGGGGCGCAGGATCTGGGCGGAGCTTACGCGCAGGTCGCGCGTTCGGATGCATGTCCCGTGTGCCCCAAATCGTCGAATGCCGGAGCATGCAGCGCCGCACGTCGGATCGGACGCCGAATCGTACCGTGTGTGTCCTGCCTTAAGCTTCGCTTTAAGAGTGTCAATAAGAAAATTGTAGAGCAACATGAAAAATAATTGCGTAGCTTGCACTGGAGGCGCAATGCTAAAGAGACAGCGGAGCTGATGGCCACCTAGCCAGTCCTGGTTTTTAGCTAGGCTAAGCCCTACCAAGTCATCCCCTGCATTTTCCGGGATTTATTGATTGTTGATCGATTATCGATTATATATTGATTGGCTATCGCAAGGTATTGGCCCCGTATTTGGGCTAGGCTAAGCACCACCAAGTCATCCCCAGCATTTTCCGTGATTATTGATCAATTATCGATTAGCTATGATTAGCTATTGATTGCTATCGAGGACAGACTACGCTTAAGTAGCCCCAACCATGCTTAGCTTCAAATAGCCAGGCTCAGCTTCGCTCGTTCACAGGGGTATGTGCCATTGCGCTTGGACCCTTTCTGCACTACTGCCAGGATCGGCCCACGTTTTCTATTCGCATGTTACGGACTAACGCGCGGCCTAAACAACTCCGCTGTTAAAACTCCCGATGCAGCTTTCTGTTGCTCAATACGTGGTATACATAAAAGTGTTTTTCCGAGCGTGAAATGTGCCCGCCAATACACGCAAAGTGCCTCGAGCGGCCAGTCGTGCGGCAATTTTGCGTGTATTCGCGGGTTGCTTTCACGCTCGGAAAAAGACTTACGCAGCACCTATTGAGCAACAGAAAGCTGTATCGGTTGTTTTTCAAGTTGCTCTACAATTTTTTCATTGGCACTTTTCATCTAAGTGTAATATTTGAGAAGGTGATTCATTAATGAAGACTAATTATGTAATTAGGCGGGATGCAAACAAAATATTCCAAGTATCTTCAAGCGACGGCAAACAACATTACCTTGGTTCGGTCCAGCTACGTGGCATTTGCATATATTTAATGTTTGGCTAATGTTACGTGGGACACCACGTAAACTGACTGCTTCTAGTGCTTCTGGCACAGGCGGTCAACCTAAACAGATCATCGGGTCACTCAGCCCCGCATGACAAGACATGATCATGTCGCCACGTTGACAAAATAAAGACCACGATGACCACGGTAAGCATGCATAGGCGTAAAAATTTTCACCATGCATATATCGACATCGCATTTTTGCTGGACCCGTACATTTACCTGCTCTGTACCAAACTCTAAAGTACATTATGAGTAGCCTAGAATTGTGGCTTGATAGCATTAACCTTTCTCTTAATATATAAAAAAGCGTCATCCTAATTTTCTCTCAAAAGAGTTCCTGTGTCAATTTCAATTCTTCATCGACAAGAGAGTATCCCGCAGGCAAATTCACTTAAATACGTGGGTGTAATGTGCACCGAAAAGCTTAATTAGAGTACGCATCATGTTACCTCAAAGGGAGCACGCGCAGTAGGAATGCTGCGTATACTTAGCAGTCGGGATTGCGTCAGAATGCCCTTGTTACGATCTATTGCATGTATGTTAGCCTCATGATGGAGTTTGGCTGCGTTTTGTTTTCTGGCGGACGTGCCTACAAAAAAAAAAAAGCTTGGACGCCTAACCCTCAACCACCCTCAACCACCTCCGCTATTTTTAAACATTTAAAGTATACACCCACATAGAGTTCAGAATGCCGTCACGATCAACGATACCAAAGCCTGCACCGCTACGCACCGCGAGCGCGCCAGTAAATAAAACAAATTAATAATTACAGCCCGCAACACAAGTATCAAATCGCTTACGTTCCAACGCAGTCGTGGTTAGCGGTCTGACTAATTGAGCGAACAGACTCCGACAGTGTCTGACTTTTTAGACGTGCGCGTAACACAGGGTCCACAGCGGCACACTTCACATAAGCACGGGCCGCGTGTTTCCAGTTGCTAGAAGGTACAGCGTGGGCGTGGCACTGCGGGTCATGTGACTTCCGCTTAACACGGGTTGTCATGACAATCGTGAAGCTCCTAGGTGCCTAGGAACATAATCGCTTAGGGACTTTTGAGGCACTGGTCTGGCCCACGCCGACCGCAATTCGTTGGTGTTCACGATCGAAACATTCATGTGGCATAGCGCTTCGGCAATAGAATTAGCGAACCAGAGCTGCGGCATCGCCGTGTCCGCCCTTCACGTAACCATGTGGACTTGCTTTAGGGAGTTCGAGGGATGTGCTGCATTCTACAAGTCACATATCGGCGATTGCGTCGACCGCGCGCTGCACAACGCGAAATGTGTGGTTTGTGTACTGTGCTTCTTTAAACGAGTGGTGCAGCCGTGCAGCTCATTGTGTCGACCTCGTGCTGTACAACGCGAAACGTGTGGTTAGTGTACTGCGCTTCTTGAAACGAGTGATGCAGCCGTGCCGCGGGGGTGGTGGAGAAGCTTTGGGTCTCCATTTGCGCATTCACAGACATATGGTCCCGTTTTGGTCTGCTTGGCGGCCGGCTGTTGCGAGATTGTGCTGTGTACCTGGCGTAGTATGAAGTTTACGATAGTAACACAGCTCGTTCACGTTCCTCCGTTCTAGATGTCATTTGCATGACGATCGAGCTGAAAACGAGATCTATATCTTAAATTACATTTTATTATGCAAGTTATGGCAACCTTGTTGTGAAGGGAGTACGAGCGTAAATATATGAACATATTTGTGCATGTCTCAAATTTTGAATTACGTTTCTCTGTATGTCGCAAGTTTTGAATTCTCCAAAAGGGGGAGGAGGCTGCTATCAACTGCGTCATGCTACGAAGGGTGCAAATAGGCAAGAATTCACCGCAATTGCATAGGTATTCTTTCAGGATAATAGAGTACTTACTCGAGAAATGTAATTTCCAAATCTTTTATTACACAGTTAGTGAAATGAGTTGGTCTGTAAAACAAAACTGAAAGCTTGCACCAAGTGGTCGTACAGGCAGACTGGCTGCATTAATATTGCTGGCTTTACCCCAATGTTATGAAGAAGACCTCCGAAGTCCATGTGCATTATTAGGCAGTATCTGCAAGGAGTGCAGAATTTGTGCAGCTCAGGACCATGGAAAACAAGGCACTTTTGTAATAACACAGTTGCCATAATTAACAAAGTGGAGGGGAGGCAAATAAGCTTCACCACTGATTAGTTATTTCTAATCAAAATAGAATGAAAATATAAACAGCCGATTTCCTCCTGGGACCCGAAGACAGCTCAGGGCCTTCAAGTCGGTTACCACTACTGCCCGATAGGCTTTGCATTGGAGACTCAAGATAACGAACCCACTCGCACTGATGAAGCTCCGTTGAGCTAGGGCACTCCATTTTCTTTTATGTCACTAAATAATGCAGTCGGGCATTGTTGGTCTTCCTGACCTTCAAATTCTTCACTAATTCAGCATCAAGCAGCAGAAAAGTGGCACGTCTTTGTGGCACGTCTCTGTTTACATATGTAGTTTTGAACAAATTGCAGAAAGTGTCAGTTATGCAGGTTCTTTACACAGGACTGACCAACACCTTTTGCATGATACTGCTATAACGAGCAGACAATATTTTCTGCGAAATTGCTGAAGTTGCAAATGGTGCATATTGTCAAACAGTTACAAGAACATGAATATTTGAGGTAATGTTGCGGCTTTCGAAACATGATGAGTGAACTTAAGTTTGAAACACATTTGCTGGTGGTATGTATGCACTGTGTTTCCCAATCCATTTCATTACTAGGTTTGAACATGTCGCATATTCAAATGATATTAGAAATGTCTCTAAGGAAGAAACATAATGCCTTGTGGGTGATCATAGAAATATTTGCCTGAATTAATAAAATGTGCCTTATGGCAGCTTTGAAAGAAAATGTGTACAGCAATACTTGCGTTGCTTCGTGCAATGATGCAGCTCACGTGGCCATGAATGGAACAAACAAGGGCAAAAATTCCTGGCGCTAGAACAGGGTTGAGTCGAATGTAAGATGCATTGTTTTTGGCCCTCTTTGGGCCACAGAAGCAGCCAGCAAATATTATCGTACTCTGTTGATCACCACAAGCTCCTTTCCACCAGCTTCTGCGGAAGCCTCCCCTATGGCCTTTTTCCCTTCAGATCGCAGGCGGGTTGCTATCCAATGTGAGGAACACACCAAACTTCGCGGGAAGTGCGAACATTCCCACGCTCAGGAGGAGTTGTGTGTAGCATTGGACAGCCAGGCACAGGGGTCACGTTGCCAACATACGTGCCGAGACAGCGCAACCATAATTCAAAATTTTACTTACATTTGGCCCTGGGTAGTCCTACTCATGGTAAGGTGGCCAACGGGTGTGAGTGGCTGTTCAGCTGTTTGGTTGGTTTGCATGAGGGCCGCCATTTTCACTTGGCAATGTCGCAGCCACAGCAGCGTCTCCACGTTTGCCATGACAACACGTGTTAATTTCAGCAATGCGTGTCACGCTCTGGATGGATTTTTCTTTGTCAAATCTTGTTTAACATTACATACACCACATTTACCTTTTCGCCGACTTTTTCAAACCGATTAAAGTCATGGGACCTGCTATGCTGAGCCAGGCCATGCCCTGCTGTACTGCCTAGCAATTGTAAAATGTCCACTTTTAGTAGGCATCATGGTGTATTCTGTAAGAGTCCACCTAGTGGACTGTCCATGTCAGCTGTCGCTGATTGGCTGCAGCTGCAACAGCGAAAAAGGAGACTGGCTGGGGGCACCTGTCTCCTGCTCACATGTGCAGCTGCAGCCAATCAGCGGCGGCCGAAATGGACAGTCCACTAGGTCGACTCTTAAACAACAACCCCCCCCCCCTATATAATTTGCAAGTGAATCTGCAGTCGTAGTAAGCTTCACTGCATGGCAATTCTTTGTTTCACCGCATTACAAATTCATTATCCTAGTGAAGCTTAATAAACACATTCGCCATTGTAGACCACATTGTTTACCTTTAGTGCAGGAGCACAATGCCGATTCACGCCTATGCTTCTGGTTGGACTACACATGCTGTTTAAGAATTGATTCTTTGTTCATAAGTGCACAGGTAGCCTGAAGTTTCTCCTTCATCAGGGCACTGCTCATTGATTACATTGATTACTCTATTTGGGAAAGCTAAAGTTCATATGGAAGAAGAAGAAGAACGTAAACTTTATTATGAAATCGATAGGATTTGAGTCCGGCGTATTTTTAGTGGGTCTGGGCACCCGCCGCGGACGCGGTTCCGAGACCTTGTCTCGAAGCGGCATCCTCGGCTCGCTGGACGGCCCAGGGCTGTACTGTCAGGTTCGAGCTGAGCAGTGCGGTCTTCCAACGCGAGCGAAGGCTGGCGGTGGAAGAGACGGAGGTGTCGGCACTGCCCGAATTGTTTGTTATGTCCCGACATTACCATAACATGTGATTAAGTGTGGCAACCTCGCCACAGGATGTGCATCTGTTTGTAGTGTACATGTCTGGATACATGGCGTGCATGAGTCTTGGGATTATGTAAGAATCACTTTGTAATTGCCTGTAGTGTACTGCTTGCGCCCTGTCTAACCTAGCGTGAGGGAATGGGTATACGCGTCTCTGTAACTGGTAGTGTGTCGTGATGTCGTGGAACCTGGTCAAACGATCCTCCCACGCCCAGACGTTTGCAGTACCCCGCGGGCGCTCTTCCTCCGATGATGCTCGGTGAGTGAGGCCTCGAGCAACGCGGTGAGCCGCTTCGTTGGGGGTGCTCAGTCCAGTGTGTGCCGGGATCCATAGCAAGTGCCTTCGGTTATCGACGTCGGCCTCTCCCTGGTGTATGGGATGTCGCTTGAGTGTGTGATACGCCTCTTGCGATATGCGCCCATTTGCAAAATTGCGAATTGCCGTTTGCGAATCGCAGATAACGTATGTAGCCTTGGTTTGTGTGAGGGCCAGTGCTATGGCCGCTTCCTCTGCCGCTTCGGCATATGCCGTGTTCACGGTGACGCTCGTAAGGTGGTTACCTCGGTGGCTAGTAACTGCCGCTACGAAACTCTTCCTGTCTCGATAACGGGCTGCGTCGGTAACTTTGGTTCATGTGTTGTGACCTGGCTTTACGTCTCCCCGTGTGATGTTGGGGGTGCATGTTGCGAGGCAATGGGGGCACGTATAGTTGCTCGCGCATGGTTCTTGGAATTTCCACTTTGATGCCGTGCTGCGTGTGGTATGTAATGCCGAGATTTTCGAGCACGTGCCTGCCTGGGCGAGTCTTGGATAGGCGCTCGAGTTGGGACACTTGTTGCACCTCCACGAGTTCCTCGAGCGTGTTGTGCAAGCCTAGTTCCAGGAGCTTGGTGGTGCTCACTCCGGGCGCAAGTCCCAACGCACATTTGTACGCCTTGCGTATGAGGGCGTTGAGCTTGTTTCTTTCCGCAACCGTCCAGTTGTGAAACGCTGCCGTGTACGTTATTTGAGAAATAACGAAGGCTTGTATAAGTCGTATGACGTTGCCTTCGCGCATGCCTGCGTGTTTGTTGGTGATGCGTCGGATGAGCTGCACCGTGCTAGTGGCCTTTGCTGTTATCTTGCAAAGTGCTTCGCCATTGCCGCCCTTGTGTTCAATCATCATTCCTAGTACCCGAATCTTGTCTACCATCGGGATGGGTCGGCCGTTTGATGCCGTTAATTGGATCTCTTCCTTTTCCGGGGGGGGGGGTGTAGCCTTTAGGTGGCCGCCTCTTTCTGACCGGTCTATATAGCAGCAGTTCGGATTTTTCGGCCGAGCAGGTGAGTCCCGTGCCCACCAGGTAGTTTTCCACGCACTGGATGGCCTGCTGTAAACGTTGCTCGATCGCTCCGTCGCTGCCCGTTGTCGTCCAGATCGTAATATCATCCGCGTATAGTCGGTCGGGTAACCCCAGCAGGATGAGGTTGAAGAGCATCGGCGAGATGACCGAGCCCTGCGGGGTGCCCGAGCTCCCGATGTTGATTTGATCTGAGTCTAGTTGTCCCACTAGCATGCGAGCTGTTCTTCCCGTGAGGAAGTCTCGAATGTAGTTGTACGTTCGCAGTCCGAGATTTAGCTTGTCTATTTGTCGTAATATGGCATCGTGGCGAACGCTATCGAAGGCCTTCTTCAGGTCCAGACCGAGGATGGCTCTCCTCGAGCGCTCCGGACTGTCTATGAGTTGGTGTTTTAGTTGCAGAAGGGCGTCTTGCGTGGAGAGATGTCTTCTGAACCCAATCATGGTGTGTGGAAATATTTCGTTGTCCTCGAGGTAATCCGTGAGTCTATTGAGAAACGCGTGCTCCATCACCTTACCCACGCAGGACGTGAGGGAGATGGGGCGCAGGTTCTCCAGCTGTAATTTCTTGCCGGGTTTTGGTATCACTATGATCTTTGCTTCTTTCCATTGCTGTGGTAGCTTGCCGTGCGCCCAACACTCGTTAATGTATTTTGTGAGTTTCTCAATTGATTAGTAATCGAGATTGCGTAGTTCCCTATTGGATATTCAATCAGGGCCAGGGGCCCACTTGGTGTTGAGTTTGACGAGGGCCGCCTGGATTTCGGCAACAGAGAATTCCGCGTGCAGGGTGGCGTTGCTTTCTCCCGTGTAGTCCGGATGTATTAGCGGGGGAGTTTGAGATATGTAAAGGAGTTCCGCATCCCGTAAGAATTGTTGTTCGGTTCCCCTTGGTGTTGGCGGGATCTATCAGGTACCGCAGCATCTGCCACGTGCCACGCGTGATGAGTTGACTGTCCATCTCTGCGCATTTCTCTTCCCATTGTTGTCGTTGCAGGGTAAGCGCGTTCTTTTCTATTTCTTTGTTGAGCTGCGCTATCCGTTTACGCAGTCTCCTATTGTGTCTCTGTTGTTTCCATCGGCGCTGCAGGTGGGTCTTGGCTTCCCACATGTGCAGTAACCGGGAGTCTATTATATCGAGCCGGGCTTTTGACGGGATCGTTTGCGTCACGCGCTCGATGTCCCGCCGCAGTTGGTCGGTCCATTGGTCTATGTCTTTGATGTCTGAAACCTGTAGCTTGTCACGATGTTTGCGTAGTTGATTCCAGTTGGTGATCTTCATTTGGCGACCGGCATTGTGTTCCTGCGGGCCGTCTTCTGCCGTTATGCAAATGATGTAGTGATCGCTTCCCAAGGCTTGCATGGTGTTTGTCCAAGTGCCTTGGAGTGTGTTGCACGTAAAAGTAAGGTCCGGCGTCGTGTCGGTGCTGACGCTGTTGCCCTGCCTTGTTGGTGCCGCGGGGTCGGTGACGAGCTCGAGTCCGGCGTATTGCGCCGTTGCCCACAGATGCGTGCCTTTGGGATGATCGTGTTTGTAACCCCACGCCGTGTGCACAGCGTTAAAGTCCTCCCCCCCCCCCCCCCCCCCAATGAAAAGCTGTTGCCCTTGGGCGATGTCGATTGCCCGTTTGAAGAGAACATGGAAGCGGTGCTGGCGGCATCAGGGACTGCTGTAGACGTTGAGTACGAAGATGCTGTTGCGCGTCTTGCGTGGTGGAATGAGTTCTACGAGGACGTTTTCAATGTCTCTGACTTTACTGTCGTGTTCGATAACTGTGTGCGCTCGCTTGACCAGCGAGGTGACGTTTGGTTTCTCGGCCTTCCCTGTTATAGACTGGTACCCCGTGAGTTTGGCGGGGCCGTTCGTTTCTTGCAATATAATGACGTCTGGGCGTTCGGGGATCGTTTTCAGGTATTGTTGTAAGTGCGCTCGTTTGTTTTGGTAACTTCTGCAGTTCTACTGCCATATTGTGTGTTTTTGTTTAGGTGGGTGTCGGGCCATGTTTTTATATTGTTACATGTGTTGCGCCGCTTCCCTATGCGACGGTACGATCATGCTGTTCGTGGCTTCTAATCTGGACAATCTGAGGTGAACGTTCTCCAAGCTCTGCTGGATGGTACGCGTGATGGACGCGATGATGGTTTCCTCGAGATTGCTTAAGCGAACCTCGAGTGCATCTATTCGCGCGTCGCGTATCGCTGCGCGCGTGCGCTTGCGTCGTGTTGCTTCTCTAAGGGTGGGAGTGGGCCTGCGTTTAGTATCGGGGAATTCGACCTCGTCGTCCTCTATGGTTTCCTCTTGTGTTTCCTGCGTGGTCTCTGTGGGAGTGGGTCTGTGTTTAGTGTCGGGGCATACGACCTCGTCGTCCTTTATGAGCCTTCGCGGTTGGTGCTCATTTTCCCGTGACCGCATCTGCCCAGCTCACCTTCTCGGTGGTCTCGGTGACTCTCGTTTCGGTCCTTCTGGGGGTGCGGCTGCGCATCCGGCGTTCCTTCCGGGGGTCCGGGGTGCGGCTCCGGGACCGGGAGCGGCCTCGGCTGCAGGTCCTGGATCTCGAGCGGGACTTACCGACGGAGCTGGTGGCTTTGGCGGCCTCTTCCGCCTCCTCGGCGGCCCTGTGTCGTTCCCATTGCCTCTTTGTCACGACGTAGGGGGTCTTGTATCGTGCGATCTTGTCGTGCGATCTTGTCGTAGGGGGTCTTGTATCAGTTGCGATCCGCCGTCATGTGTGTTCCCCCGAACAGCTTGCAACGGGGGGAGCACTGGTGGTCTGGCCCTGGGTTAATGGCGTCACAACCACGGCGTACTTTGTCCTGAGGATTGCGGCACACGTCCATGCGGTGACCGAGTCTTCCGCAGCAGTGACACATGTCGATTTGCTTACGATACAGGGCGCAGGGAAGGAGGGCGCCGCCGTACCTGACGTAGGAAGGCACTCGCGGTCCTTCAAAGGCCACTATGACCGTCTTGGTATTACTGAGCCGTTTGGCTGCCAGGGCGTGGGGGTTGCGTCCATGAATGATGTTGGTGTGAATAGATTTGGCGTCCTCCTGTAACGGGATTCCCCTGATTATTCCCTTCACCGTGTAGTCAGGGGCCGTCTCGTAGGCACTGACCTCGTGGCGGCGATCACCGATGGTGATGGCTTCTTATTGTCTATCCTTCGCGGCATGAGTGGCGTGGGGTGTACTCACAACAATGATGTTTTGGCGGTTGTTGGAACACAGGGTGTCCTCCCCTGCTTCTTGCGCCGGCACGTTGGCTGCCCGGTAAATGGCCGATGCGAGGCGCACGGTTCCGGTGGTGGCAACGTCGAGGCCTCCTCTTGGTGGTATCACGATCTTGAAGTCACTTCGTGGGAGTAGTGGCATTTTTCTGTTCCTGATGACTTGATGCTTGACGTTACGCTGTTGTTGACGCGAACGCTGTCGGTTGCCATTCGCTCCCTCGCCGGTGTGGGAGTGGGCTCCGTTCTGGGTGTTGCTCTGCGCGGTCTCGCGGTTAGATTGGGTCTTGTATCTGATGGTGCACCAACCGTTGCCCTCAAGAAACTCTTCGGGGGAGATTTCCTCCCCGTTCACTTGGACTTGCATCATTGTGACCCCTCGGGTGGCTGGTGACGTCCAGCGTGCGGACTACTCCGGTAAGGGTTAGCGTGGTGCCGGTCGGGCGCGGGTCAAAACCTCTCTAATTCGGAAGGAAGTCGTTTCCCACCTTGAATATGGTGCCAGTAGAATCTTGGTGACTTCCTGCGTACGCTGGTGTTAAATTCATGGAGTGAATGACTGATAATCACTGCGAAACTCTTTGGAAAACGGAGCCGACGTGAGATGCGGCCGCTCCCTTCGGCGACTTCTTCATATGGAAGAGCAATTTTTTTTAAGGGGACAAGAGGTTGCCAAGATGGTTGCAGCACAGCTTTTTTTTCTGGCACCTGTCCTGCTGAAAGCTTCCATTTCAATATTTGTAGCCTCTTTTAGTCACCAGTTAGTGTATATCAAAAGCTGATACTGATTGAGCTTTGGAACATCATCTATCTTCTGTGTAGTGAGCGTTATCATTTCCCTTTTGTTTTCTGTTGTTGTGCTTATTTTTATTATGTATTTTGCACACTAACCGCACGAGTGCCAAACTTGAGCTTGTTATTCTCAGGTCTCATGGTTGTTACTAACAGAACAGAGTGAAAAAGAAGGGCTTGGAGGCATCCAGTGGCCTTGCTTGTCTACTCATGGTGTCACTCCATGAAAACACCATAACGTTCCTAAAGACCAACTACGAAGGAAGGCAGCCACATTTTTTGAAATATGTGGCCTGTGGACAACACTCATCAATAAAGGGTTGTAATCTATGCAGAAAAAAGGGCCATGCATGTGTCTATCTTCTAGTCGTTTCTAGTGGTTGCCCTGCTAGCCTAAAACACTACTTGCTCACTCAATAGTCCCTTTACAGTGCAAAGAATAGTCTTCTGAATGAGACAGCACTGTTTCTCAGAAGGAACACTGAGATTATGATTTTTGCCATGGCTAACAGTGACCTATAATATATCTTCTTCAGGACGTCTCAATAAAATCTATGTATAGCTAGTGAAAACATAGACAATGCGGGAAATGTAAATTCAAGACAATGAGCAACATGAGAACAAGGTGAGAGCAGGAGCCAACGTTTCGACAAGTGAACTTGTCTGCTTCAAGGCGAAATCATATGCTCTCCTCGGCTCAGTATATATAGGGAGGGTTCTTCTAAAGGGTAGAGAAGGTAAGGCGGGTGGGTAAGGTAACGAGCGCGAGTGTGTTAGCGGTGAAGGTGTAGATTTGAAAAGAAAGATAATCAACTACCGATAGTCTGTGGAGTAGAATTGAAAAGAAAGATAATGAACTACTGATAGTCGGTGGAGTACTGCACCGACTATCAGTAGTTAATTATCTTTCTTTTCAATTAAATACACTCACCGAGAACACATTCTCGCTCGTTACCTCTCCCACTCGCCTTCTCTCCCCTTTAGAAAAACTCTACCCCTATATACTGTGCTGAGGAGAGCATATGTTGCCTTGAAGAAGACAAGTCCACTTGTCGAAACGTTGCCTCCTGCTCTCACTTTGTTATTGTGTTGCTTATGTATAGCTAGTGTCACTTATTAGGGATAGCTACAAGATTCAATTTTTCCTTACCAGGAACCTGTACCTCTCGATCTGTTACCGAAGCATGATGGGCAACTATCCTTGAGCAGTTCAAAGGCAAGGCTGTAGCCCTCTGTGGTTTGAGAGCTGTGCAACAACACAGCAATAAGCATGGCACCTGCTTTTGTAGCAGTAAGCATGATTGTGGCTATGCTCCTTGTCGCATCACACGACGAGGTTGAATCCACAAAAATTATCTCCTGTGCGGCATCCAGAGACTCAACTCGCTGCATGATAGGGGTAACCACAAGCACCACCCAGCAGTTCGGTGTGCCAGCTGTGTAGATGCATGTTTCTGCATAATTGGAGCATTTTGTATGGTCATTAAGTACATTGCCTAATGTCAAGCATGGGAAACAGTGAATAAAAAGTTTCTATGACATACATAAATTTGATACATTGTTACAAGAAGAGCTTTTCAATTGCTATTATTGCACTGTTACTCAAATTTTACTAACAGCTGCAATGATGGGAAAGCTGCTACAATTGCTCCAAGCTGCTACATTTCGCTAAAGCTCCTACATCCATGCTACAAATGAGCGGAACTGCTCCAGAGCTGCTCCAAGGCATGGCCTCCGAAATTACCTGGCACCGTGCCGCGCAGTCTCCGAGGCCAAAACCAAGAGCTCTTGTCGCCGACACCAGGAGGCAGTTACCACCAGCTCTATGCGCAGGTTGCCTTTGCATCTGCTGCCGTTCAAAAACCAAGCTAATCCAATCCAATCCAGTGCAGAAGCTGTGCCAGGCAGGGTTGCCAAGTTTGGCAACTTGGCTACTTTCTGGTTACATTTGGCGGTGGTAATTCATATAGGAAGAGTCCAAAGCGCATTTCCTTCAATGGCTCCCTCTATGCGAAAGCCTGAAAAGCCAGGTCTCTAAGTCCATGATTTTGTGGTTTGCAAGCGTCGGATGCAAATCCAGAAGCTAAAACATATCACAGCCTCCAACCATATGGCTAGTGGGCCTCTTCAACTTGTCGTCCCGGGCTGCCCAGAACTGCTCGAGACGCTTCATTCGCAACGCGCATTGGCTGAAATCACTTCCTCAGGCAGTTTGGAACTATCAGGGATGCATAATTTAATCTCTTCTTGATGAAGTAACAGTGCTCAGCTTGGACCAGTTAACTGCGGGTTCTGATATGCCACTTGACCGATACTGGCATCAAGTTTTAATGATGGATGCTCAAGGTGGGCCGAAATATCCACTTCTGTCAAAGCTAGTCAAGGCACTTCTATCACTTCCACATGGTAACGCTGATGTCGAGCGTGGGTTCAGTGAAAATTCAAGAGTCCTGCATGACAGGTGAAATCTTTCTTTGTCGAGCATAAATGGCATGCGTCACATCATGTCATATGCAAAGAGGTTTGACACCAATGCATGCCTGTTGCATGCATGACACCAATGCATGCTGTCAAGGGGTCATGAAAACGATATGCATAGCACCTTGCTGTTTAACATATGGCACCATAGCGCCTTTGTACAGATGCAGAGCAAAAATCAAGTTAAGAAGGAAGTGGCGGTAGCAGATCGAATGTTTAGAAATGCCGAATTGTTGATTCAGTAAGACATGAAGCTGAAGAACTTGAACTTCTCAGACATTGAGTGGCCAGGCGCAATTGAGTGAAACTATTTCTTACTTGGACGCTACAGATAAGGGGAAGACAGCGTAGTGATGTTTCATGCAGCTGACATTCACGTTTTGTGTTTTTGTTCCCATCACGTTTTATACTTTGGTTTGCCTTTGATAAAAGCTTGCATTAATTATGCTGTCAGTGAACTCATGCTCACACTGTATTTAGCACTTTATTTTAGCAGTACTAAGGCTAGTCATTTCTGAAAAGGTACGTGTATGATACATTTATTAGGCAACTATGCAATAAAAGCAATAAATACTGCTTTTGGCCTGTTTTTTTTCTTTTTGCAACGTGCTACAAAACTGAGGGCAGCTGCTACAAGTTGTCAATCTCTGCTAAAAAACCTGCTCCAGAATACCTTTGGCCATTCCCATCACTGCAGCTGTTAGGGTTACTGTACTTTATGCAGTGCAGCTGTTAGTGTTACTCTACTTTATACCGAGCAGCTTCTACGTCATATTTGGAAACTTGACTAACGGTGCAAGTTATTACACGATAAAAAATACTACTGTTTTCAACAGAAGCATGATCTTTTTGTGGAACAGCACCATTATATATATATATATATATATATTCTTACGGGGAGAAAATATGTGTATTTACAATATATACAGAGGGTTGTAGCTCTGTGGCCAGGGTGACACCATCTACCGAGCTCCGAGACACTTCAGCCTCTTCTTCCCCAACCAACGTCATTTTGTCCACAGCGGTACAAACTCGTACGTGACATGAACCCCCCGGCGGCAGAAGCATCGTCTCGATGCTTTTTAGGGTGTCGAATCAGCGTGCGAGTTATAGGGCTTTAGTCGCGAAACATGCACGATATCAGTTCCTGGGGTGGTAGAAGACTTTGAATTCACAGGTGAGATCTCATATGTGAGGCTGGTGACTTGGCGAAGAACTCGGTATGGCCCGACGTATCGTGGCAGCAGTTTTTCGCAAAGGCCGACGCGACGGGAGGGTACCCAAAGCAGAACAAGGGACCCAGGGCTGAAATGAGCGTCCCGACGATGACTGTCGTAACGGTGCTTCTGGATAGTCTGAGATGCCAGAAGACGGTCACGGGCAATACGACGTGCTGCGGCCGCGCGAACAATGGCGTCGTGAGCATAGAACGTGGTAGTGGTGGCGTCAGAAGGGAGCAGTGAGCCAAAAGGCAGGAGAGGGTGACGGCCATATAGTAGATAGAACGGGGAATAACCAGTAATATCGAGACGCGACGAATTGTATGCAAACGTCACGAAAGGTAAGGTGCAGTCCCAATCCCGGTGATCATCACACACGTATATGGAGAGCATGTCCGTAAGTGTACGGTTGAGACACTCGGTAAGTCCGTTTGTCTGTGGGTGGTAAGCCGTCGTGAACTTGTTGGACGTAGAGCAAGAACGAAGAAGGTCGTCGACAACCTTAGAAAGAAAACAGGGGCCTCTATCGGTGAGTAGCTGACGTGGGGCACCATGATGTAGGATGACTTCATGGAGGAGAAAATCAGCCACATCAGTTGCGCAGCTTGTAGGGAGGGCCCACGTTATGGCATAACGCGTGGTATAGTCCGTCGCAACAGCCACCCACTTGTTGCCCGAGGATGAGGTAGGAAATGGGCCAAGGAGGTCCAGGCCGACGCGGAAAAATGGCTCACTGGGGATATCTATAGGCTGAAGGTGGCCAGCGGGAGAGAATGGAGGCTTCTTGCGGTGTTGGCAAAGTTCGCAGGCAGCGACGTAGCTTCGCACAGAGCGATATAGCCCAGGCCAGAAAAATCGTCTGCGCACACGGTCATATGTACGGGAGACACCCAAATGACCAACGGTAGGCGCATCGTGTAACTGCGAGAGAATTGTCGAGCGCAGATGATGGGGAATGACGAGGAGCAGTTCAGCACCATGAGCATTCATATTGCGTCGATATAAGGTCCCGTCCTGGAGAACAAACATACGGAGAGAAGCGTCCTGTTGCTCCGAGGTAATGCGTTCGATGATGGATCGCGAATATGGGTCACGACGCTGCTCGTCGGCGATGCGGGAGAAGTCGGAGATCGACAAAACGCAGGTATCTGTATCGGTTTCGGTGCCATCCGGTGGGTCGACAGGGTAGCGGGAGAGGCAGTCGGCGTCCTTATGTAACCGGCCAGATTTGTAGGACACGGAAAACGTGTACTCTTGCAGGCGTAAAGCCCAGCGGCTAAGACGGCCTGTCGGGTCTCTGAGTGAGGATAGCCAACATAAGGCATGATGATCTGTCACGACGGTGAAATGTCGACCGAACAGGTAAGGACGGAACTTAGCGATGGACCAAACAAGGGCCAAGCATTCACGTTCTGTTATCGAGTAGTTTCGCTCTGGTGCAGAAAGAAGACGGCTAGCATACGCGATCACGCGATTGGTGTCCCGCTGTCGTTGGGACAAGATAGCGCCAATGCTATGGCCGCTTGCATGAGTGCGAACTTCTGTGTAGGCATGCGGATCAAAATGACCCAACACGTGTGGATTGGTAAGGCGACTGATAAGCGTTGAAAATGCTTCAGCCTGGTCGGGTCCCCAACGAAAAGTGGTGTCCTTTTTCAGAAGGTCTGTGAGAGGACGAGCGATTTCGGCAAAGTTCTGGATAAATAGCCGAAAATAGGAACACAGCCCTAGAAAACTGCGGACATCGGTAGGAGAACGCGGAAGGGGAAACTCCCCAACGGCACGAACTTTTTCAGGATCAGGCTGGACGCCAGAAGCGTCAACCAAGTGACCAAGTACTCGTGTTTGGCGGCGGCCAAAATGGCATTTTGCAGAATTGAGTTGTAGGCCGGCACGTCTAAAAACATCAAGGATAGCTGAGAGTCGGTGAAGGTGGCTCTCAAACGTCGGTGAAAAAACTATGACGTCATCAAGGTAGCAGAGGCATGTGGTCCATTGGAATCCGCACAGAAGAGAGTCCATCATGCGCTCGAAGGTAGCAGGGGCATTACACAGTCTGAAAGGCATCACTTTAAGTTGGTAGAGACCATCTCGGGTGACGAAGGCGGTCTTTTCGCGATCTCGTTCATCCACTGCGATTTGCCAGTAGCCGGAGCGCAAATCAATCGATGAAAAATAACTGGCACCGTGTAAGCAGTCCAGCGCGTCATCAATACGCGGAAGCGGATACACGTCCTTTTTCGTACTCTTATTCAGGTGACGGTAATCGACGCAAAATCTCCAGGTATTGTCCTTCTTTTTAACCAAAACGACAGGTGATGCCCACGGACTGCAGGAAGGCTCGATAATATCTTTGGAGAGCATTTTGTCCACCTCCGTTTGGATCACCTAGCGTTCAGCTGCTGACACACGGTAGGGCCTCCGGTGTATAGGAGGAGCGTCACCAGTGAGGATGGGATGGGTGACGACACGGGTGTGACCTAGCGGGCGATTTCCAAAATCAAAGATCTCTTCATTGGACATCAGAATACGGCGAACGGCGTCGGCGTAAGCAGGCCGTAAGTCAGTAGCTATCATGGGCGTAAACTTGTCGTTGCTTGAAGTAGGACGGTCGGAAGCTGCAGCAGTGTCGAATCGTGGTTCGGGCGTAAGAGCAGCTACTCCACACTCTTCAAAAGGGGACAGCAAAGTGAGAGATAGACCCTCAGGAAGCACTTGCAGACATGAACCAAACTTCAGAAGGGGAAACCACCCTCGATTGTTAACAAGAGTGACAATGGAGCTGGGTAGTGCGATTTGGCGTGCCAGGAGAACGTCGCAAAGTGGGGACACCACGTAAGGACCATGTCGAAGTGGAGGAGAAGGCGACATGAGAACATAGGTCGCAGCATAAGGTTGCAGGCGAACAAATTCAGCAGAACGAAGTCGGGACTTGTGGTCTTCGGTCGGGTCGGCAAAGTAATGGGGCGGTTCAAGGCGAAGGGTGCCGGTTGCACAGTCAATAAGTGCTGAATGAGCAGTCAGGAAGTCGATTCCAAGAATCACTTCGTGGGGACACTCGGCCAGTACAGTGAACAGAGAACAATGGTAACACGGGCGGCGCACATTCCCATCACGGCTGTTGTAGTGCCATTAGCCACTCGGACGGCAGGCGACTCGGCAGGTGTCAGGACTTTACGGAGACGGCTACGAAGATCTGATCGCATAACCGACACCTGAGCGCCAGTATCGATGAGGGCTTGAACGGGTACATCATCAACAAAAATTTCAACAATGTTCGGTCGAGCAGCACGGGTCAGCAGAGGTTTTGCAGTCCGAGTCGTCAACGCAGCCTCACCTCCGGGGGCTGCATTGCTTAGTTTCCCGAGAAGCGGCCCGCGTAGGACGGGGACGAAGGACGTCGAGGTGTAGGCGAGCGGGACTGACGGCGTTGCGGCGAGGGCGAGCGGCTAGTGGTGTTTCCCCGAGAGGGAAGGCCGGCATGCTATGGTTCAGAAAGGGGCGACAGAGACCGAGGGTCTCGGTCGAAGCGGCGATCAGCGAGGAGTACCAGCGGCTACTACGGCAGTGGCGGGAGATGTGACCGACCCGGGAGCAAACAAAGCAAATCGGCCTGTCATCCGGTGTTCGCCACTCAGATGGGTTCTGATATCGACTCGGAAATGACTGGCGAGGTGCAGCAGAGGCAATGACAGGAGTGGTAGGGGTGGGACGTGGGCGGACGGCAGACTGGATGTCCATGTTGGCAATTTCCTGGCGGACAACAGCTTGAATGAGCGAGATGGTCATGTTGTCGTGCGTATGGGGACAGTGAGAACTTGAAACCATAGCCTCAAGTTCGCGGCGGATGACCTGCGTCAAGCTTGGCGTGGCAGGCGGATGTGATGCCGGAGGGTCGTTGCAGGAGGAAGTGGCAGCCGTATTTGGAAGTCGGTCGAAGCGTTGTACGATGCGTTTGCTCTTCACTTGCTCAAAATTCCGGCATTCCTTTATGATGGATTCAACGGTTGAGCAGTTCCTGCAAAGCAGGAGGTTGAACTCATCGTCTGCGATGCCCTTCAAGATGTGTCCAACCCTATCGGCCTCTAGCATGTCCGCGTCCGCTTTACGGCAGAGAGCCAGAACGTCTTGAATATACGCGACGTACGATTCGGTTGGTGTCGGGACACGAGACGCTAGCTCTTGCTTGGCCTCCATTTGACGTCCCACAGGCCTTCCGAAAAGATCGCGTAGCTTTTCCTTGCAGGAGTCCCAACTTATAATTTCGGTTTCATGCGTCTCGAACCACACCTTCGCGGTTCCTCCCAAGTAAAAGATCAGGTTGGCCAGCAAATGTGTGGCATTCCACTTGTTGTGCTTACCGACGCGCTCATACGACGTCAGCCAGTCTTCGACGTCGACCTTGCCAGTGCCAGTGAAGATTCCCGGGTGACGTAGCTGGGTTAGTACCACTACCGCCGGTGTCTGAGCGGCGGAGGCAGCGTCAGCGTCGGAGGCAGCGTCAGTAGCCATAACAGCGGAACCGATGTGACTCCCGCTGCGAAGATCCACGGCCGGCTTGTGGCGAGAGTACCCCGCACTTCCACCAAAATGTTACGGGGAGAAAATATATGTATTTACAGTATATACAGAGGGTTGTAGCTCTGTGGCCAGGGTGCCACCATCTACCGAGCTCCGAGACACTTCAGCCTCTTCTTCCCCAACCAACGTCATTTTGTCCACAGCGGTACAAACTCGTACGTGACAATATATATATATATATATATATTGTTACGGTGAAGGGAAAGAAGAAGGTGACGCGAACGAGAGGAAGACGAAGTCGGTGGCCGTTGCCTGAACGCCATATTTCTTCGCTTGTAAATATACATCCTTCTACACTCGTGGGCCTGCTTTCTTCCTGCAACATTTTGGTGGAAGGTGCTGGGTACAATCACGGAACTTCGCAGTGGACGTCATCTACCTGCCGCCACAATGGCAGATCAACTGACACAACCGACAACGCCTCAGCAGTCCACGCCAACGGTCATCCTCACTCATCTGCGGGACCCGGGGACATTTTGTGGCACGGACAACACCGACGTCGAGGACTGGCTTGCGATGTACGAACGAGTGTGCGACAACAACAGGTGGGGTCCAACAATGATGCTAGCAAACCTCATGTTTTATCTGAAAGGAACTGCGAAGCAATGGTACGATACGCATGAAGCTGACCTAACAAGCTGGGATGTCTGCAAAGAAAAAATGCGTGACCTGTTTGGCAGACCTGTCGGTCGTCAGTTGGCAGCAAAAAAAGAACTTGCATGCCGCGCTCAGACGTCCACAGAATCCTATGTCGTGTACATACAGGATGTGCTGGCTCTCTGCCGCTAAGCTGATAACACCATGACCGAGGCGGACAAGATTGGTCACATACTAAAAGGTATTGCAGACGACGCCTTCAATCTTCTAATGTGTAAGGATTGTGCCACTGTGGATGCAATTATAAAGGAGTGCCGGCGCTTCGAACAAGCGAAAGGCCGCCGCGTCCCTCAACATTTCGACAGGCTGCCCAATACCGCCGCGACATCTTCGTGCGCAGACCCGCCGCGGTTCGTTCAGCCGACAGGATCAGAAGATCTAACGCGTATTGTTCGCCGTGAGCTTGAGGCCATGGCTCCGGCTCCAATTCGTTCCGACTGTCGGGAAAGTGTGCCCGCTATCTCGCTTATACAAGCGGTCGTTCGGGAAGAAATAGCGAGTTTGGGCATTCCATCTCTCTGCTCGGTCCGCCATACGAACACCTACCAGATTTCTCCGGCCGCTCGCTCCCAGACGCAAAGCTTCCCGCCACTCCGCCGCAACCCCACTGACTGGCGCACACCGGATGACAGACCCATCTGTTTTAATTGTTCCGGTATTGGACACATCGCCCGTCATTGCCGTAATCGCTGGTCGTCGTCTCCTCGGTGGTCGTCTCCGAGTCACTACCGCCAAGTCCAAGACAATCGCACTTTCTCGCTCTACACGCCGCCTCGGAACATCAACGCCGACAGTGCTCCACCGAGATCCAGCCGCTCCCCGTCTCCGCAAGGCCGTCGGTCCCGTTCGCCTCTCGTTCACCGCTCTTCGTCCCCATCTGCAACCGGTCGCTTCCCTTCGGGAAACTAGGCGGTGCAGCTCCCGGAGGTGAAGCTGCAACTCCGACCCGGCCCACAAATCCTCTGTTGACCCTGCCTACACGTGGAAACCTACTGGACATTGAAGTTGATGGTGTTCCTGTCACATCTCTCGTTGACACAGGAGCGCAGCTTTCAGTTATGAGCGCTGCTCTCCGCCGAAGGCTCAAAAAGGTTCTGACTCCCGCCGTACCGTGCACTGTGCGAGTCGCCGATGGGAGTACTTCACCTGTTCTTGGAATGTGCACAGCACGCGTGACCATTGCGGGCCATTATAGCGTTGTTTTATTTATCGTCCTCGAGCACTGTCCACACGACCTAATTCTCGGCCTCGACTTCCTTTCGAAACACTCTGCCCAAATTGACTGCTCCGCAGGTGTTGTACAGCTGGATCTGCCGCTTCCTGCCGACGCAGACGCAACAACTTGTGCTTCACCCCGCTTATGTTCTGCTGAGTTTGCACGGCTGTCTCCACAGGCGGCTACCAATGTCCTCCTGACGCCCTGTCCTCCCGTACCTGATGGCGAGTACGTCGTGTCTCCGCTTACTGACGTGGTTTTGTCACGAAATATTGCCCTACCGAGCACCTTAATCCGGATCCTCGAAAACTGCGCTCGGGTGCTCATCCTCAATTTTGGATTTTCGACGCATGTGCTGCCACACGGTATTGCCGTCGCACTTATCACTCCTTTGGATGAATTTGAGATTTCTTCTTTGGCCTCCGAATCCTTCCTGAGTACCCACGCACCTTTGTCACCCATTCCTTCGTGCTCGACGCCTGCGGACGATGTTTGTAAGATGATCGCCCCTGACCTTCCTTCCGAGCAAAGAACAGCTCTTCGTCACCTCCTGTCATCTTATCGGGATATCTTTGATTTGGACGACCGTCCACTTGGTCAGACATCTGTTGTAACGCATCGCATCAACACCGGTGACGCCAGCCCCGTTCATAGGCGGCCATATCGTGTCTCCGCAACAGAAAGGGCCATAATCCAGAAAGAGGTCGACAAGATGATGGACAAGGACATCATTGAACCTTCCAGTAGCCCGTGGGCATCACCGGTTGTCTTAGTAAAGAAAAAAGACAACTCGTGGCACTTCTGCGTTGACTACCGTCACCTCAACAAGATAACGAAGAAGGATGTTTATCCCCTGCCTCGCATTGACGACGCTCTTGACTGCCTTCACGGATCCCAATACTTTTCATCAATTGACCTCCGCTCCGGCTATTGGCAGATTAGCGTCGACGAGATGGACCGCGAGAAAACCGCCTTCGTCACACCGGAAGGTCTGTACCAATTTAAAGTCATGCCCTTTGGATTATGCAATGCGCCAGCTACATTCGAGCGCATGATGGACTCTCTGCTGCGCGGCTTGAAGTGGTCTACATGCCTCTGTTACCTCGACGATGTGATTGTGTTTTCGTCGAACTTTGAGAGCCACCTGAGGCGCCTCACGACCATGCTCTCCGTGTTTCGCAGGGCTGGCCTTCAGCTAAACTCCTCCAAGTGCCATTTCGGTCGCCGTGAAATTACCATGCTCGGCCATCTCGTAAACGCCGCCGGAATCCAGCCTGATCTACAGAAAGTCCACGCTGTGCGCAATTTTCCTGTACCTTGTTCAACAAACGATGTCCGCAGTATTCTGGGCTTATGCTCTTATTTCCGGCGATTTGTGAAACAATTTGCCGACATCGCTCGCCCTCTCACTGACCTTCTTAAGAAAGATGCCTCTTTCTCTTGGGGACCACTGCAGGAGCAAGCCTTCTCTACCCTGATCGAGCGGCTTACAACCTCCCCGATTCTGTCACACTTTGACCCTTCTGCGCCTACTGAAGTACGAACTGACGCGAGTGGTTATGGCATCGGCGCTGTCCTCGCTCAACGTCAACAGGGCCACGACCGTGTCATCGCTTACGCCAGCCGCCTTCTTTCCACGCCCGAGCGAAATTACTCCATCACTGAGAGGGAATGCCTCGCGCTCGTATGGGCGGTCGCGAAATTTCGGCCGTACCTTTTCGGTCGGAGCTTCTGCGTCGTAACCGATCATCACGCCCTCTGCTGGCTCTCCTCTTTGAAGGACCCAACTGGACGACTTGCACGTTGCGCATTGCGTCTACAAGAATATACATTTTTTTCTATTACGTATAAGTCAGGGCGCCTGCATAAAGACGCTGACTGCCTGTCCCGCAATCCCGTGGATCAACCGGACGATACCGATGCAGACTCGGACATCAGTATTCTGTCTCTCTCCGGCTTTCTCCATATTGGCGACGAGCAACGCCAAGATCCTGTTCTTCGAACACTTATGAAACGCCTAAGCTCCTCGCCTAATGACCCGTCTCTGCGGATGTTCACCTTGCGCGATGGAACTTTATACCGTCGTAGTGTTCGTCCTGATGCCCCGGAGCTGCTCCTAGTCGTTCCAAAGCACCTTCGACTGGCCGTGCTCCAGCAACTTCACGACGCTCCTACTGCTGGACATCTGGGCATCACTCGTACTTACGACCGCCTGCGGCGCCGCTTCTTCTGGCCCGGCATTTATCGCTCTGAGCGCCGTTATGTCACTTCTTGCGACCTGTGTCAGCGCCGCAAGACGCCTGCTATGCCTCCTGCTGGTTTGCTTCAACCAATTGCTATCCCTACAGAGCCCTTCTCTCGTGTGGGCCTCGACCTCCTTGGCCCCTTTCCTATTTCTATGAAAGGAAACAAATGGATTGCTGTAGCAACAGATTATGCCACGGGATATGCATTTACACGAGCGATGCCAACCAGCTGCGCTACAGATGTCGCCGACTTCCTACTATACGACGTCATCCTGCACCACGGCGCCCCTCGCCAGTTACTCACGGATCGCGGCCGCTACTTTCTCTCGAAGGTCGTCGATGATCTGCTCCGCTCCTGTTCTACAGAACACCAGCTCGCTACCGCATACCACCCTCAAACCAACGGCCTCACCGAACGACTCAACCGCACACTAACCGAAATGCTGGCCCCGTACGTTTCCGACGATCACCGCGACTGGGACGTCGCTTTACCGTACATCACTTTCGCATACAACTCGTCCCGTCACGATACTGCCGGATTCTCCCCATTTTACCTTTTGTATGGCCGCGACCCCACCTTGCCCTTCGACACGTTGCTACCTTCCGCAGTACAATCACCCAACACTGGTTACGCTCGCGATGCTGTTGCCTTAGCCGCCCAGGCCCGAGAGGTCGCCCGTCATCGCCTCACAGTCTCGCAAGCTTCTCAAAAACGACGCTAAGACCTTCGGCACCGAGACCACCATTTTTCCCCTGGTTCCCTTGTCCTTCTCTGGACGCCTTCACGTCGAGTCGGCTTGTCAGAAAAACTCCTTTCCCGTTATTCTGGTTCATACCAGATCTTACGACAACTGTCCGACGTGACATACGAGATCGCCCCAGTGGGTCAGCCTTCAGTGTCTCCCAACGTCACCAGCGATGTTGTTCACGTCGCCAGGCTCAAGCCCTATGTCTCCCGGGCCCATTAAGCGACGCTCCATAACCTGCACCGGGACGGAGCTAACCCCACCGGGAGGGTGATGTTACGGTGAAGGGAAAGAAGAAGGTGACGCGAACGAGAGGAAGGCGAAGTCGCTGGCCGTTGCCTGAACGCCATATTTCTTCGCTTGTAAATATACATCCTTCTACACTGGTGGGCCTGCTTTCTTCCTGCAACAATATATATATATATATATATATATATATATATATATATATATTGTTACCGGGAGTATTCAATTAACATTAAAAGGCTAGCGCTTGTCTAGTCAAGACTGCGCAGAGCGCACAGGTTCCAGCAGGTTTCAGTCCGCCAAGGGCCTCTGACCCAGCCCCGCTACATCGTCTTTGTCTTTGCATTGCTCGTGACATGATCCTCGGCCGATGAAGCACCGTCCCGGTGCTTGTTGTGTTCAAAATTGATTATCACAGTGGTAAAGCTTGAGGCGGGAAACATGTACGATGTCACTTCGTGGTGCGGAAGTCGATGAGGTGGATGCCATGGGAGATATCTCATAGGTGACAGGAGTCACCTGGCGCAGCACGCGGTAGGGCCCGACGTACCGCGTACATTACCATTTCACAGAGGGCGACACGACGAGATGGCAGCCAGAGAAGGACGAGAGAGCCCGGTGGAAAATCAGTATCCCGGTGTCGAGGATCGTAGATGGCCTTTTGTGCGGTCTGCGATGACGAGAGCCGAGCGCGGGCTACTGTGCGCGCGACGAGCGCACGCGTGAAGGCATCTCGTGCATAAGAAGTCATGGACGTGGAGGCCTGATCAGAAGGAAGCAGGGTGTCAGAGGGTAGTAAGGGATGGCGTCCAAAAAGAAGACAGAAGGGTGAGGAGCCGGCAGTTTCATGACGCGATGAGTTATACGCAAATGTGACGAACGGAAGCGCAATGTCCCAATCGTGGTGGTCATCGGAAAGGTACATGGAAAGCATGTCTGTCAGTGTGCGCTTTAAGCGTTAAGTGAGTCCATTGGTTTGAGGGTGATATGAGGTCGTCAAGTTGTGATGAGTAGCACATGATCGAAGTAGATCGTCCACCACACGAGACAGGAAGCAGCGACCGCGATCTGTGAGTAGGTGACGTAGAGCACCATGTTGGAGGATGACGTCGTGCATTAGGAAGTCGGCTACGTCTGCGGCGCAGCTCGTTGGCAGCGCTAGAGTAATTACAAATCGAGTGGTATTATCCGTAGCGACTGCAATCCATTTGTTGCCTTTCGTGGAAATTGGAAAGGGACTGAACAAGTCCAGGCCCCCTCGATAATATATATATATATATATATATATATATATATGTATATATATATATATAAAAGAGCATAAAATTATTCATTCATTCTTTATGCTTTGCAGCAGCAAAAGGTAGGCAGTGGTAAAGCGGTGCACAAGATGCTAAAATAGCATAAAACCAATGAATTATGAATGGCTGAATAGTAGTGCTAATCTCAATTTTTACCAGGTGTTGCCTTGTGCACTGGCTAGACTAATTTTGGGATAGGAACATGACCTTTAGAACTTTAATTGAGTAGGTTAATAGTGGATTTAAATTAGTAATTACTGCCCTCCAACAGATCCTAATGTTCACCACTGCAAATCATAGTTTTATAATCAGGGACCCAAATGCTTTTGGGGTGCAAGAAAATAGTGGCCCCACAACTGTGCACGTGCAGAGCTGAAGGCAGCTTTCTATTTTCTTTTTTTAGCTCCAAGAAAGAATAAAGACAGGCATGGCTGTTTGTATTGTTTGTTCTCAAGAGGAATGCAAAATTGCATGAAATTCAACATAGACGGAATGAGCTGGTATTAAGTCGTTTTTTGCCATGGTGTATTGTTGGTGCAGGATGAACTTGATACATTGAGGTCACGTTATTTCACTATCCAGTAGTTGGTCAGAGGTGTAAAATCACTGTGTTGTGTCTAAGGACCCATTTTACTGCCGAGTCAGACAAGCTATAAATAAGTAAAAAAAATGCAGGACTATTTATACACAAATAAAGGCATGCTTTACTTTTTGTGCATCTCAATGTTTATAAAGCAGTTAGAAAAGATGCATCACAATCGCATAGGTAAAGCTCAAGGCACCCAGTAAAAAATTCACACACACACACTCACACACAGAAAAAAAATTGTCGTCTTATGTCTCTCACACACTCGGAAAAGTATGCATTCCTTGCTGACATTATGCGAGTGCACTCATGTACCACCTTGTAAACAAATACTATGCTGCTTCAATTCTACATGCCAAGTAATGCAATCTCACTTTCTATCTATGACTAAGTAAGTCTGGCTTTGAGAAGAAACCTTAATTTGTGGCAGTGCATTGTCCGCATCGCTGTGGCATTAAGAGGGGATGGCCGATTTAACTGCTAGAAAAACGTTTTAGGTGTTCACAGCAAAAAATTAAAAGTACCCTGAGGAACGAGACGGCACAAAGCCAAGAGTGGAATACCACTGTAAACCATTTAAAAAACAGTACACTGATATTTAAAAGGACAGTTGGTACTTGCATGTCACAATAGTTATGTTGGTTGGTGCATTTTTATCTAGAATAACCGAACTCTGCATGCAAAATGTATTTAGTTTGACACATTTGTAACATTTTGCACCATATCTTTATAGTGTGCAGGCTGTTGTAGTGTATTGCTAGCATAACTTTAAAAAAAATTAAAGTTGGCCCCCCTGAACAATGAATTCATTGTCCTTTTGTTATTGTTTGCCTGTTTTTACATATACCAGACAATTTATGTAGTCATCCTTTTAATGGCTCATGAGAAAAGTAAGCTGAAATACTAAACACTAAAATGTGGTACAAAATTGCAGAAGCTCTTAAAGGTACCGCAACAGAAAAATTATTAGAAGTTGAGGTCAAGGGCGTATACATTCAGCACAACGATTTGTGGACTAGGGTGTAATCAGATAAGGACAAACTTGGGGGGCGTCCCAACAATTTTTTTGTTTGCAGTAAACTTTTGTATGAGGTGGGCAAATAACTCTGTATAAAGAAATCAATCTTTGTTTTGCGAGACGTAGCGTGGATTTCCTTGAAAAATATTGTAATTGACTAAAGTTGAAAAAGATGATCTTTGCAACATTCAGGTTTTGCAAGTTTAAGGACCTGTCACTCCAAAACTAAATCACTGTACAGCATCAAACATTTTTTTTGTAATTTTACATTATTAGAACTGCTAGCGCAACCAAACTTAGACCTGTATCACCCACAGAATTTTTTCAAAAATTGCCAAACTTTGCTTTTTGACTTCAGAATGGCGCAACAAGGAAGACGAAAAGACGAAAGATCGCACGAACACAAGCGCTTCTGTTCGTGTGATCTTTCGTCTTTTCGTCTTCCTTGTTGCGCCGTTGTGAAGCCATGCATCTGTACCAACTCGCCCAATTATCAGTGCTACTTTGCATTTTGAGCAAGCGCTTCACTGACCTCGAGATCGGTGGCTTTTGGGGACCATTTTATCTAACGAATGAAGCAGAAAGATTTTCGGACAAATCTTCAAATAGTTTTTTGCAAACTAATGCAAAAATGTGCAGCTAAATTATGTATTTATTTTATAAAAAATAAAAAAATGATGAAATTTGAAAACCAGTGAGAATTGGCCAATTTTAAGGGTGTTTAAAAAAGTTTTGTCAATATTGTGTGGGGTGCACCGATTGTGGAAGAAAAGCTGTTTTGTTTAGCAAAATGCATTGTTTACCCTATGTTACCGAAAATGCTTTCTCTATTTAGTTTCCAGCCAGTAACCATTACTTTTTTTTGTTCAGGTTTTGTTTTTGATTCAGATGCTCCAAATTACTAGTTTGGTAATGTTCTTCAGGTTCAGTTCGACAGCTGGTATGAAATCTTACCTGGTGCTGCATAGTCTGCCAACTTTTCTTTCAGTAGAGGATTTGTAGTAGAGTTGTAGTAGAGTTTCAGTAGAGGATTCGCTAGAGGATCATACTTTGATAGCCTCCATTCTTGGTGCCAGTAATAAACAGTCCTTTGCGTTGGATTCGCCATGCTGTTGGCAAGAAAAATGTGGCTGTTGTCTTGCAGTGCCAGTGCCTCATCGTGGTGCCGAATGGCTGGTGCAGGCGTGAAACCAGCCTCGAAATACGCTTCGAATGTGGCCCTTGTTTCTGGGCTGGCACGCAGTAGCTTTAGCGAATCGGCACACTCTGTGCTGTGATTTGTGTTGTGGCCGATTTGATCACAGCTGGGAGGGTAGTGCTTCTGCGCAAATACTCATTTTTTGGGTGTTGGGGTTCACTTTTTTAATTTTTATGTCTATCTTTGCTGGGCAGTCAGTGGTGTGCTGTACGGTCGTTTTGTTTCGGTGGTGGTGTTGACACTGCCACACCTTGCAGAAGACCATTATGTAACAAAGTAATGTGAAAACAGATACAGAATTCAAATTTTTCACTTATATTCGGATGGCTTCTATACATGACAGCTCAATCGTACATCAAAATCGGGGTAGCCATAGAAGAGTACTAATGATCATGCTTCGTTAGGTTATAGGCGAATATAGAACAGCACAAGAATTGGACAAACAGCAGGCACACATGAAGCCCTAGCTGTCGTTGAAACTCAATTATGCCCTAGGCATTATATAGAGGTGCCAGAACAGGAGAAAATGGTAGAAAAATGAAAATTATAAAGCAACCTTTGCAGCAACCTTCACACGCGTATTATAAAATACGCGTGTGAAGCATCGGCCAACATAGACAATGCTTTCCATCTTGTTCCCCCTTGTTTGTTTACTGTGACGCGTTTCCACCACCCCTAATTTTTTTTCACCACGTTTCATTTACATTAGCGCTTAAGGGCAAATCTTGTTCCTGTATAAATAATTGTTTCACAAGGCAAATGCCTGTTTAGCCTATGAGTGCAACTCATTTTGTTAGATTTTTATGTGAAGGCACTGCTATTTTCTGTTCAGTGCACTTCGATTTTAACGTTTTAAGGAATTTAGCGGATAAAATAATATTGCCAAAGGAATGAAAAACACCGCACGGGTTGTTGCAGGACACATTTTGCTCTAAATATTTTCCAGATAAAGAAACAGTCAAGGAAGCTTCTGAGAAAACAGCGCGATAATCGCGAAATTTTTATTTTAGATCGCACGGACTACGAGCAGAAAAGAGAAGTACTGCATTATGACACTAACGCGCACCGACAGTGAACGCTTCGGTGGTCTCAGCTCTATGACGCCTCGATGCCAGCATTCGAAGGGACGCTGGCATCAAGAAGCACTACCAACGCCACCTAGGTGGCGTTGGTAGTGGCGTTCACCGTACTCAGCACAGCGGAGCGCGGCCTCCGCAATTAGGTCTGAAAATGTTTCTGAAGTTGATCGCGGAGGCTGCAATTACGACGCGCTGTACGCGCTGATTTGACTCGGTGACGATTCAGTTACGTGCTTTGTCTTGCGCGTTGTATTAGTGTGTCAGTTACGTGCTTCGTCTTTCGCGTTGTGCTAGCGTGTGCAGCGTAGTGCAGCTTCCATATGCACGACGGTTGCTCATGGTCATCGACGTTGGTAGTCGTGATGGAGGAGACGTGCCACCAGGCGTCAGCGTGGGTGCATCAACGCCTAAGGGCGCTTTAGCCACAAAACACCAATAGACATTATATATCAATGTGCAATAAACATTACACTACTTCTGTGAAGACACGTTTCACTTTCGTGTTCTATACCGATTCCTATATAAGAGGGATCAACCACATTTTTTTTTAGATCGCACGAAAAACAAAAAACGCGTTGACACGTTATCATAAGCATGCAGATAGAGCATTTATTGTGCTATTTATTGACTTAGAAGTCTCGACAGCTCAGAAAAGTCCATCAAAGCAAGTTTCCCTCTACGAGAAAAAGTGGAAGAGCTGGTACGATTGAGTTGCACATCGCCCTACACATTTTCGCAGCAGTTCATCAACGGCATAGAGAAGGCCCGCACGCTCTGTCCTCAAACTTCACCACGCAGCGCGCTGTGTAATTGCATGTGCGTTTGTTTTCCGTATTTCCATTTGTAATTTAATTACCGTGTGTTTCTTGCGTTTTCGGCTCCGCGCTATTAGTGCACCCAACTGTGCATTTGCAGGGCTGCTCAAGTTATAGCTTGCTCATGGGCTTGAAACCGGGGTGCCTCTAAATAGCTACGTCCGCAATCTACACACGAACGCCTGCCGCACAACGGCAGTGCAGAACACGAGTCAGCGAGAACATGCGCAACGTCCTATCCTGCGAAAATTCGATACTTGCAGTGGAGAACGGCAGAAAACAGCCCACGGAACTAGTTAATTACGATCGTCAACTCGCAGATCACGTTTGCCCTTCGTTTTCACGGGGCGTGCATGTGCGACCTGACTCGCACAATTTGCCAACGCAAACGGAGCAACCACAGTGCTCATAAGTTGCATGTATGAAATCCGCTTCGACGAACAGCACTAGTAGCGCGGACTTTCGACTTGCCGCAATGCCTTTTCACGTGAGACGCGTGTTCTTGCGAACGAAACGAACGTGTGGGATTATAATGCAGTGCAACGTTGTTTTAGAGGCTTCAGTCGAAAATTAGAGAGCGTATAAGCAATTGTTTATAGGGTGCTTAGCTCAGATTCGTAGCGCAGTCGCTCCGGAAAGATGCTCAGCGAAGGTTTCGGTTTCAAAGTAGTACGCTTCCTTGAGAATGCCGTCCGGACGGATATCCAAGGGTGCAAGAACCAGCGGACAGGGCTTGATTGATTTTTAGGGGCACAGTAAAATTGACTATTCATTAAACGCGACTTTTGCATTTTGTTCGGAATAGCCACACAGTGACGACCACCGATCCGCAATGCATGCACGCGCTTCGCAACTACGCCCCAGAAGAGACAGCGGACGCGGCCAGTATTACCAGATCACTATGCATTTAGAAAATTCACTATATTTTCACAAGCGTAGCTTACCTTGTGCAGTTTATGGCAACGTAGTCCACAATCCACGATGTGTTGGTTTCGGCGCTGTAATTGCGCATCCACTGTTCTGCTTCTGTTACATTATTCAAGTTGCAGCGGAGCACCTTAATTTACGGCGTGGTCAATTCACTGTCTTCAACACACTCGGGAACGTCGGCGTCACACATTGTGCAGTGGCAAGGAACTTAGCGAGCGCAGGTTGCTGAGGTACAGCTGACATAGACGGCCGCAGGTCAAATAGGCGAGATCGCATCCGTTTTTCGTGCCAGCGCTTTTGCGGCTAGGCTAGAGGAGGAGACGCACAGGAAACAAAACTAATCATGACTAATAGGCAGACATGAACCGACCGTGGCACGTACACACACTCGGTCACTATACGTTTCCGCATCCCTTCAAGGTCGGCTGAGTGCAGAAGAGTTTTTTGAACGCCAGGTACGACTGGGTCAGCAGGGCGATAGCACATAGCGCTGTCGCGGTCATTCCCACGCCAAGGCGTTGCGTTATCAGTCACCTGCGCCGCTCGTTTTCGGGTTTCCGGACACCCCTCACTGCCCGACACCCCCACATCGAGGAAGACCCAACATTCACAAAACGAAGAAAAAAAAAGTGACCCGTGGCATACTTTCTTCGAGACAGTACTGTGTGCAGAAATACAAATGAAATCAAAATGCGATAAAGTGGCAAGTATGCTGAGTGCTAACTTTACATGATTGAAATTTCTTGAACAGTGCTATATAAAGTTTGGCACAATAAAAATCTTCATGCTTATGTTCCAAGTTATGTATTAGTAATGCATATAATGCTTGTGGACAGCTTTATGTGGCAATAAAGCGAGAGCAATAAAAGCAGAAGTTCTGCGTATGTCACTGTGCCAAGCAGCCTGGCAGTGTTTCATAACCCGTTTGGTTTTGTGAGCAGATAGTAAATTAGCTTAGCTTCTGCTGAAAATAAAAAAACAGCGATGTCAAGCAGACAAGTTATTCGAAATTATATTAATCATAGCAGTCATGGAGTCGGTCTCACCTATTAGTGTGTGTGTGTGTGTGTGTGTGTGCGCGTGCGTGCGTGCGTGTATGTGTGCGTGCGTGTGTTTGTGTGCGTGCGTGATTCTCAGTCGCCTGTTCTGTTTACAAGATTCATTTATATATTGCAAATAACATAATCGGTGCCTATTAGTACCTCCATGAGAACATAAGCACATATAAAAACTTTGTTCTAGTTTAAGCAATAAAATATTCATGACCTAGCTGTAACTATGATTGCAGTGTCTGTGTGTTGATATTTATGAACGGCAAATTATTCGCATAACCACTTAGTTTAATTCTTGCCTATAGATTTCGCATGCAGATAGCAGCAGCTATTGACAATTCTAACATTTGCTTAACGTTGCTACCTCAGCGTTGCACGGCTTACAAAAGGGCAACCCACAGAAGTAATTTTGTTTGCTGAAGCAAAGTAGGCTTCCAGCCGGGATAAATAGGACATTAGGAACTTAGTGGCAACAGGAAAAACAACATATCAGTTTTCTGTGTCAATACAACTTTCAGGTGGTTTTTGAGCTCTACACTATAGCAGTGCCGAGTGAAAGCGAAAATTAAATGTCATTTCTCATAAGAATTTTCGCGAGTTAGAACGGCTACATTTGCTTCAAAGAAAGCTCTCGATTCAAAAAATATTATGCGTCGCAGTTCGCCAAGGAGTGCAACGGATCGTCAATCCTCGTCCCTCTGCTTGTGAGTTAAATATTAATAAGCGCATTGCTGAGTCAGTCGGGCATAATAATCCGTTTGAGTTTTCATAAGGTACATTGGCAACAAAAATCGCGCTTGAAAACTTTGTCGGACATTTGGAATAATACCCACGAAAACTAGTAAGCTTGCGATGCATTAAAATGACAATACTTCCCTTCAAGCAAGTGTTTCATTCATGGCTACGATCTGCCGATGTACCTGTTCCAAACTAATTCTGACGTCATAGAACATTTAATGTTACGTGCGATTACAATCTGTCACCATCACCTGAACGGCTCGAGTGCAATCGGAATTCAGTAACAGCACACGACCTTGAGCTCAGGTTGTCGTTTACTGGCAACGCCATGCCGCTAATGTCTTATTCTTTGTACAGCGCATGAAAGTCGCTTAAAAGTTGTTAATCGAAGCCGGTTGGACCAGCTAACGACACATTTCTCAGTAAGAAGAATTCTATGCGCGTCGTATGCTGACACATGGAGCCGCCAGCTGACTTTGAGATTGTTTACTTTTTGTACGCGCCTTGATTTCGTTTAGAAAAGACTCTCAGATGTTCAAGTTTGGATACTGTAACAGCTACGACAAAATAGAATCTAAATAAAATCGAAAAGAAGCTGGGCTTTCGGCCGCAACGCGACCAGAGCAGAAAAAATACCTTCTTTTTTCCGGGGTTTTACGTGCCGAAACCAGTTCTTATTATGAGGCACGCCGTAGTGGAGGGCTCCGGATTAATTTTGACCACCTGGAGTTCTTTAATGTGCACTACAACGCAAGCACACGGGCGTTATTGCATTTCGCGTCCATCGAAATGCGGCCACCGCGGCCGGGATTCGATCCCGCGATCCCGTGCTCAGCAGCGCGACGCCTTAGCTGGCTGAGCCACCTCGGCGGGTAGCTGAAAAAATGTCACAGTTTCGCCCTAAGGGTGAAGCAATGAATGCGATAGCAACACAGCAATGTCATACGAGGTAAGGTGAGCGGCTTTGGTAGCAATATGAATTGTAGTAAACATGAGCTCATTAAGTAAGCAGGTGTGCTGCGGCGTAAGAAGACCGACATGAAGAGATTCGATGACCACGAGAAGGCGTGTGTGAAACGGTGGTGTTGATGAGAAGCGCTGCCCGTGGGCAGCGCGTGCGAAGGGACACACCTGTAGCGCTGCACTGCCGATCCGGGCAGCATTGCATGTGTAGTGCGCGTTGGAAAATGTGGCCCTACTATTACTAACTGTGGTGTGAGCGCGCACAAACAAACATGAATAGATCACACTGAATGACTGCAGACAACGACTGGCAAAACGCTGGCAGCAAGCGCATATACGCCGCAGCGGGCGAAGGTACGTGCGGTCTATCGCTGCAACGGAAACTGAGCGGCGAATGCACAGCGCATAAAGGTCAGAGCCGTGTGGAGATAAGAGTCGGTGCGAGCGAGCGACGAGCGCGGTTGTTGGCAGAGTAAAAATGCCCCCCCCCCCCGCTCCCTCCGGCGCTCGCTTCCCGCTTCCTTGCTTGCGCGTGGAAGATTGAGTGCGTTCGCTCTCCGTGACAGCGTGCGTCCCCGCACGCTTCCGCTCGGGCATACGGCGCGCGGCGCAGATTATATCTATGCGGAACCTCACGGCGACGGCGACGGCGACGATGACGGCAGAAATTCGGTGGAAGTGTCCATATAATTGCTATCGCAATAAAAATACCGCCGCCGCCTCCGGTGGCCGCTCGGCTAGGTGGCCTTTTTTTACTATACCGCCCCTAGCGGCAGGCGCTGGCTCTATATCAAACTGAGGCGGGAGTTTCGTTATCACAAAAAGCTATTAACTGACTATGACTATAGTAATCAACCTTTGAGTGAATGCATGTGCAGTTTTGAAACGGTCTTGTAGCCTAAAATGAACATGTTTCTCGTCACAGACGCGGGGATATCTTTAATAGACTACTTCTCTACGCCAGTACGTAAAGCTGGATTCACAGAACGGAGAAAATTTCGAAGGCAGAAGATTCCGTGACTTAGCCGGCACGAATGGCTCTGCCAGCAGCTTATCTGCTTTGTCCTTGTGTCCGCAGTGATTGGGCAGCACTGAGACACGCAACGCTCGACCGCAGAATTGATCCACCACGTGAATCCAGCTTTTGTTTGGGCCTAGAAGCGACAACGTAGAGCGAAAATTAGGATGCGTGTTATACTGGGCTCTTATTTCGATCGTCAGTGCTGTCTTGAGCTTTACTGTCGTTTTCAGCGCGAGTCTTTTTGCCACACTGATTTTTCCCACACTAAATTTAAGGATAACACATTAAACCGTCGTTTGACAGTAGTCTTTCATCAGTGTTTGATAGCACCGCCCTTTCGCAAGGCAGTCGCGCTAAGCCCGAAGGAAATGTTGCGAGCTGCCCCACTTCATACTGCATGGCTTGGTATCTGCAGCTCGCAGTAAGTGTTGCCTGCAACCTCCGAGATGTCAGAGGCCACGGGCTGCCGAGCTGCCGCTCGCGAGCCTCACGCCTATAGTGTTTCTCGCGAGAAAAAGACAAAGCAGATCTACAAGTTGTTGCGAACTGTACCAAGACTGGACATTGCTAATTAAAAAGAGCATGCGCGTTTATTTTATCTGCGAAAACATTATTAGTAAGCTTGGACTTATTATAGGTTGCCATCAGCCTCTGTACTGCCACATTGGTAACCGTCCTTCGTAAACGCTGTCGCATGCTTCCCCCTTGTCATCAGCGTGCGACAGCGGCGCAACAATGAAAAAGATGTCTCCGTTGAAGTGTGTTACTGATGAAGTATGGCCACAGGTCAAAAGAAGTTCCAAGTGAGAGAGTGATTGCCTTGCGCTGCTGTCTAGTTTTCTACCACAGGTATTCAGAGGTGGTATGCAGTGGCATGGTTCAAGCACTTACGGGATGTACTGCGTGCAGCAAGATAAGGATGGTGACAAAAAGAGCAGTGATAGAAGTGCTGCTCCAATTCCTCCAAACTGCTCCAAATGAGAAACGCTGCTACATGCTGCTCCAAACTGCCATTTTTAGTAACTGATCCGAAGCTGCTCCGAAACAGCGCAGCGAAATTTGATTTCGTACTGATTACCAACTGCTGCTGTGGCAACTGTGATATATGGTACTGATTGATTTTACAATGTGATGCTCAGCTTTATCGGCTTTATTCTCATTTCTGCCACAAGAACTGTCATTTTAAATATATAGCTAATTTAATTGTATTTTTGAACTTGACATGCAGACTATTTGCTGAAATGTGAAAGTGACTTGGACCTCATACCTATTATCAACTGCTGCTTTGGCAACGGTTATACAGTTGAACCCGCATATATCGAATCTGAAGGGAAAAGCAAGAAAGTTCTAGATGCAATTATGTCGGTGTATATAATAAACGAAATCACAGCCCGAAGCTGTGTTGGTTACACTGTGTTTCATGTGCCTGGGTTGCACGTGATGCAATTGCGTAAACACAAGTAAATACAGATCTACAACAGGAACTTATATTGAAACGTTGCGAGGCGAGAAAAGGCAGCGACTGCTGACGATACTCGATGAGTGTCCAGTTTTCTTGATATAAGCGCGAAGAAGACACGGACGGAGGCGGAAGAAGACAGGACGAGCGCTCGTCCTGTCTTCTTCCGCCTCCGTCCGTGTCTTCTTCGCGCTTATATCAAGAATATGTTACCGTACCAACTCGCCCAACTATCCATTCTTATGAGTGTCCAGTTCTCTGGTCGAAACCTGCCGAGCCGCTATCAGAGGCATCGGCTGCAGTGACGGACAACGTGCTCGTTCGGGGCAAGCGTGCGGAAACGCGGACGGCGTCGGCAGCAACTCTGCGCATTGCCTCATTCTTGGTGCTACACATACGTATTTGCGGTCCTATCAGTGTGTTTTTTTCCCGTGAGGTTTCACTGTTTCGGCGTCCATCTTTTCGCGTGCAAGTTGTTCCGCCGCTTTTTTGGGCGCCAGTAAGGAGAGCAAGCGACGAACCCGTTCACGAGCCAACTCTTGCTGACGCTCACGTTAGACAGCCTCTTCCTCTGGAGTACGCACTACTCCTGTTCTTCCCATAGTCGCATGCGTTCGTTATCCAAAAGGGCGCGCCGCACAGAAACACCTTCTCGTGCCCAGCGCGGCCTCTCATTGGTCGCCTCCTCCTCTAGCACGCCTCTTCTCTGCTGGTCACGCGACCTGCCCTCCCCCGGCGCGGCTCTCATCCTCTCCTGATCACGTGACTTGCGTGACACCGGACAGAAGGCGAAGCATGGAGGAAGGAAAAAACTAAGGAGGGGCTCTGACGTAACTCTTTGTGAAGCCAAGTGACGCCGGAAGTTGGTGTTATTCCGCCATCTTGTCGTGGCAGATTCTCCTCTCTTGTTTACATTTCTCGCAAAACCACGCCGCGCAACGTAGCTGCTCGGGCGCACGTGTTCTGCAGCAATCCTAAACCGAGAGTTGTAATGAAAGATGTTTGAGTGCTACTGTAAACGATCAACGTGCACATCTAGGTCATGAAACACTACAGGTGGGCAGCGAAATGATGCATATTTCGGTGTAAAACTCCACCGGTACACCTGTGCAGGTGTGTATGACCCTCGAAAGCGCTCTCATCAAACGAGCGCGTGCTGTCGTGAGTACTGCGAGAGACAAGCAACAGTTGAGCAACTTGTGTTTTAATATGTACAATAACAAGTTGTTACCGAACACAAAGTTATAAAGCTAGGATTATCCATTCTTGCATAACGTTTTACCTTATCATCGTTACTTAATATCACCCGCTGTCAAAAGCAGGAATACTGCACGACTGTCCCTGACATGCAAGGCGTTCATTGTACAGATTCTGAAACACAGTGGTTTCGGTCTACAATGGCACGTTGGTATGATTTCGCCGAAGAGGGCAAAATTTCCTGCAAACATTCTTTATTCCATGGCCATTGCCGTGGCGCGGTAAATTGCGTAAAGCGTTGCATGCATATTCATCTCAAGCATTTGAGTTCCTTCAGTCCAACCTGCCTCAGCATCAACCGGGTGAGCACGGTCCAGATAAAACAGCTGAACAAAACACAGAGACAAACGCAAACCTGCCCACACGGTGCCTTTGCCACGGTACGAAACCTACGGCGCAACACGTATCAGCGCACACACCTTAACAAAGTTGCCATTATGCCACGACAACATGGACGCTACAGCGCAAAAATCTCGAAACAATAAAGGAAAGATACCATGACTACGTCACGATGACTGCGTCACTTCCTCGACACTTTTCTCCTAGCGCGCGGAGGGGGTTTCAACAACTCTCCTTAGTTTTTTCCTTCCTCTATCCGGCGAAAGCTCGACTAAGAACAGCTGCGGCGTTAAAATTGAATGCAAAAATTTTCAAGGGGATTTTACTGCTCTTCGTTATAAGCAATAATTCGTTATATGTGCGTTCGATATATCCGGGTTCGACTGTATGCGATTGTGGTTACATTTTTAATGTGGTGCTCAGCTTTCCTGGTTTGATCTCATTTTTGCAACACGTACTGGTATTTCGAATAAATATAGCTCATTTTACTGCGCGTTCAATAACCATCCATCTTCTTAATAGTTTTTTTGTTCTTACAATTTGCGTTGATTATTGTATGTGGCATATTTTGCCATCTACTCCAAAAACACTAATAGCTGCTCCAAACTAGCATTTTTACTGCTCCAAAGTTGCACTTTTCAACTCCGAAATTTGGGCCGGTATAACGTAATACTATTCCAATCTGTTTTTAACAGCGGAGCTGTTGAAGCCGAGCATTAGTCCGTAACGTGCGAACAGAAATTGTGGGCCGATCTTGGCGGTTGTGCAGAAAGGGTCCAGGCGCAATGGCAGATACGCCACTAGCGAAGCTGAGCTGGCTAAGTCTAGATAAGCATGATTGGGACTACTGAAGCTTAATCAGTCATCGATAGCCAATCGATCGCCAGTCAATAGCAAATCAACGTTCCATGAATAATCAATAAATTCCAGAAAATGCTGTAGATGAGTTGGTAGTGCTTAGCCTAGCCCAAATAGGTGGCCAACACATTGTTATAGCCAATCAAAAGCTAATCAATAAATTATCAGTCATCAATAAATTCCGGAAAGTGCTGCGAATGACTTGGTAGTACTTAGCGTAGCCCAAATACGTGGCCAATAGCTTGCGATAGCCAATAGATAGCCAATCAATAGCCAGTCGATATTCAACAAATAATATATTCCTGGAAATGCTGGGGATGGCTTGGTAGTGCTCCATCATCATCATCAACCTATATTTATATCCACTGCAGGACGAAGGCCTCTCCCTGCGATCTCCAATTACGCCGGTCTTGCGCTTCCTGATTTCAACCTGCGCCTGCAAATTTTCCAACTTCATCACCCCACCTAGTTTGCTGCCGTCCTCGACTGCGCTTCCCTTCTCATGGTATCCATTCTGTAAATCTAATGGCCCACCGGTTACCTATCCTACGCATTACATGGCCTGCACAGCTCCATTTTTTTCCACTTAATGTCAACTAGAATAGAATATCGACAATCCCCGTTTGCTCTCTGATCCACACCGCTTGCTTCCTGTGTCTTAACGTTAGGCACATGATTTTTCGTTCCATCGCTGTTTGTGCGGTCCTGTAATTGTTCTCGAGATGCTTTGTTAAACTGCAAGTTGCTGCCCCATATTTTTGCACCTGTAGAATGCAATGATTTTACACTTCTTTTCAATGACAGTGGTTAGCTCCCAGTAAGGATTTTGTAATGTATGCTGCATGCACTCCAACCCAATCTTATTATTCTGTAAATTTCTCCCCTATGGGCAACTGACAATAATCAACGTGCTCCTTTACAGACTCTGGAGGCTGACTGGCGATCCTGAATTCTTGTTCCCTTGCTAGGCTATTGAAAATTATCTTATGCATACTCATTTTCCACCCCACTCTTACACTTTCTCGGTTAAGGTCCTCAATCATTTGTTCTTTTCATCTCCATTGTTGCTCAATAGGACATTGTCATCTGCAAACCGAAGGTTACCGAGATATTCGCCGTTGACCCTCACTCCTAAGCCTTCCCAGTCTAAGAGCTTGAATACCACTAAGCATGCAGTACATAGGATTGGAGAGATTGTGCCTCCTTGCCTGACCCCTTTCTTGATAGATAACTTTCTACTTTTCTTGTGGAGAACCAAGGTAGCTGTGGAATCCTTGTAGATATTTGCCAATATATATATATATATATATATATATATATATATATTCAGGTATGCCTCATGCACTCCTTGATTACGCAATGCCTCTATGACTGCTTGTATCTCTAATGGATCAAAATGCCTTTTCATACTATATGAAAGCCATATAGAGAGGTTGATTGTACTCCGCAGATTTCTCGATTACCGGATTGATGACATCGATATGATCGATCGTAGAATATCCTTTCCTGAAGCCAGCCTGTTCTTTTGGTTGACGGAAGTCAAGTGTTGGCCTGATTCTATTGGAAATATTGCAAATTGGTAGTGCTTAGCCAGCCCAAATACGTGTCAATACCTTGCAATACCCAATCGATAGCCAATCAAAAGCTAATCGATAATCGATCAGTAATTAAAATTCCGGAAAATGCTGGGGATGACTTGGTAGTGCCCAAAAGCCAGGACTAGTTGGGTGCTCATCATCTGCGCCTCCAGTGCAATCTACGCTCATTTCTATTCCAAATCCGCCATTAGCCCTGCGTGATAGGTCACAACGGCTCCAGCTGTGCTTATATGGGCAGGGCAGCCGCCCATAATGGCAGAGCTGGAGCCATTTTGACCTATCACGGAGGGATAATGGCCGATTTGGAATAAATACAGATTGGAATAGTTTGACGTTTTACCTGGCCTGCTCCAAAAAGTGAAATGTCGCTTCCATCACCGATGACATTTTCAATCGCCGGTACAATGCTGTACGAGGTTGACATGCGTATACTTTTCTAACGTGGCCGTAGCTGCGGGCTCTCAGTGTGCAGCCTGGGTTCCCTGTTTTTGAGGTAATCTGCCACGTGTGCAAAGACTGGGCAAGCTTAGATGGCAGGGCATCGTGCGCTGCCTTCCTGCACGTTTAGCGCTGGTAGTTCATGTTATCTCAAGCTTTGGAGACTCGCCGAAGCGAGAGGGAGCCGAAGCATACGCTCCTTGCACTGCAGGCGACACTATCAGCCACAGGGGCGGAGTGGACGGAAAGCGTGGCTATAGTTTTGATTCGTACCGCCGATGTGAAGATATCGTTGACATGGCATGAAACCATATATTTCGACGCCCTCTCAAATTGAACAAAGTGTTTTTTTTTCTCATTCAAATTTACTTTTACAGAGTTCACGATATTTCGGAAAATTTTGCGGCTCCTTCCGTTTTCAAATATCGAATTTCAATATAATGAAATTTTGATATTAAGCAAGGTTCTGATTTTACTTACTTCGTTCTATACAGGTTTACCTGTATTGAGGTTGAAAATATATGGCGTTCTAGGCAAATGTTATAAAAAAGTAAATACATTGTTATATCGAGAATTTCAGTATATTGAAGTTTGTGATGTCAACTGCATTTTATTGTCAGAGCCATCGAAACTCCATATCATGTTATATATTCAATATCGCGTTATGTTCATGCAAACACAAGAGACTAACTATTTTTAAATGTTGTATTCGTGCTTTCAAGCTCTTAAGATACCATCCAGAATTGCAAATAGCCTGCAAAGCTCGTGGCCCTCATTGCGCACTGAAGCATGAACTAGCAAATGAAGCCTTGCTTTATCAGTTTCAATTATTTCACAGCATTTTTGTCTGTTTTTTTTACGCAGGCATCCAAAAGTGATCTTGAGCTTGAGGCAGCTGCTCTCAGGAAAGAACGTGATGACCTCGCTGCCATCCTCTCAAGCCAGCGAAACACTAAAAGGTTAGATGCGGCACGTTTGCGTCAGCAGTTAGTGCTTGTGGAATTGATATGCTCTGTCTTATTCTTTCAGCTCTAAAGCAAATATATTCAGCATTGTAGTAGCGCAAGCACACTACTCTGAAATCCCATTATGGCATTTGAACCCATGAAAGCAATTTTTTGTTACCTAACATCTTTCTGCCAAAGGGACATTATTTCAATGAAGGCTTCACAGGCCATGTAACATCTCACCATATTCAATTAATAATATGGTATAAACTTCATAGGAAAAAGGTTTCTCATTGGTAGTAATAAGGCCCGTTCAGCAAAAGCCTCCCTTCAATATACCTAGCACCGGATACCCTGCAGACAGGCTTATTTGCACTAGTGCCTATGAAGAAATGTGCCGTGGCCATGCAATAAGCCACAGTGACTCCTCTAATTTGACTCCTACGCTGATATCTGTAACGCTTGCCCATAAAACCACCACCGCATATGTGGACTGTGTGGCTCCCACGAGTTTTTTTCTACCCATAGTCCTACACCACTAGCTAGGGCTACAACACTTAGACTACAATAGATTGGCAGCTGTCAGGGTTATGCCTGCTTTAGTTTCTTTATACGTATATCGTATATCACAATGTCAGTCTGACTTACAAGAGGTGTTTTTGTACACCAGAAATGAGGGTGATGGTATCAAGAGTTAATTGTAGAGACTCGATTAGCGTATTTACTTGATTATAATGGGCCCTTGAATCTAATGAGCTCCCATTTCTCAAAGGTACCGAGAAAATAAAGGTTCAACTGAGTGTAACGTGCCCTCGATTTATAAAACAAAAATATAGCATACCCACACATTAGCAATCAGAACGAACGAGACGTGTGGAATTTACCTTCAGGGAAGCGAATTTTAAAAAAATGAGGTTTCATGATGAAAGTAGCCGTTGTCGTCGCCATTTGTGTTTCATTGACCGCAGATACTAAGCACACAGAGGTAGTATTCTCGAACAATTACTTCAATAATCTTCGCTAGATTTTGCGTGAATCTGCACCGGAGCTGTTGAAGCATGCGGCTGACAGCGTTCCTGGCTCTGTGGGCAGATAGTCAGCTTGGCGCAGTGCCAGAAACGCTGGCAACCGTATACGCCGATGCATCTGATGCCTAGTGGTGCTGATTACTCTGATTGCCCAAGAATGCCGCTATAGGTCATAGTTGAGTACAAAATGAACACACAGCAACGTTCACGAAAACGTGCCCTATCGCCATCTTGTGACGGATGTGACAGCACCGCTGTTGGCAGTGCCGCAAACGCGGTTTGGTTTCCTATCCTATTGTTATGCGCAGGTGACTTACACACTTAATTTCCCGAACAAAAATGTGCGCGTTAGATTTGGCTAAATACGATATAAAGATTAACATCGATTTTGTTTCTTGTTTTTCTAACTAAGTTAATACAGCCACACCACTTCACTGCGCAAAAATAGCTGTGCCTGCGTGAGCTTGTTGGACTCCTCAGTCTACCATAAGAGTTCCCATTCTCGTAATGGACAAGATTTGCCAGCAGTGTGTTCCCGCCAAACATTAGCTGATAGTGATGACGGCATTTTGTGATTGGTTCTTGGTCTTTGTCACCCATTTATAGTGCGGCCGTGAACAAGGTGGCGGAGCAGCAGCGTAAGTGCATTCAAGAGCCGGAAGATAGCGGTAACCAACTGCACAAAACGGTCAACGCGCAGCCCCGCATGATCAGGCTCAAGGAGGATGCGGAACGCAGTGCCAAGAAGCTCCAGCAGGAGATCTCGGTGAGTCCCACGTCACAGTTGCAGCGCTGCCCTAGTTTTGAAGTAATGGTTTCTTTGTGAATCCGGGAAAATTTTAATGCGAGGTACGGTGGCTGGACTAGGTTATCGCTGCGATTACTTCACTGCATTTTTGGGGTTGCCACGGAGGCTACTTTTAATGGCTACTAAATAAAACACCCTCTCAGTTTGTTGATCGAGTATTCTTTCAGAGCTCTTAAATTTTTTGGTTAGGGGGTTGCTTATTACAAAAGGAAATGAAGGGTAAACTTGAGTTCGCTTGTAGCTTTGCCTGGACAGCGTGACATAACATGAAAAAAAGACAAAATAAATGGACAGGGTATGCCTCATCCTTATTATTTTCTTTTCTTTCAGCGCTCTGTCACACTGGTCAGGCAAATCTGTGAATACTCATCAATTTGCTCTCCTTTCTGTCATTTTGCTTTACTTCAGTTATGTGAATTCTGCGCCAAACTTCCGCACCGGTGCATCAGTGTGATGTCAGCGATTTAAAAGTACTTTCTCGTATCCCGGCTGTTGTAGCGTAGAAATTCTCTCAACTTGCCAAGTTCAGTCTATGGTTGCCTTAGAATACAACGTAGTCCTTCTCTACCAATAAAAAAATGACTAGGCTCGTGCAGACGTTGTCAAAATTTGTCGCAGCGACGTCACAAGGTCGCAGCGAACTGGGGCGGAAATTTCAATGTGGCTCTGTTGATGAATACACTGTGCTCACTTGCGAAGTTTCTAGAAGTGATCTTATTTTGCTCCTCTTCCGAACATGAAGCAGGCGTGGGTTCAACTCAAGAAGCCTACGAAGGAGGAGTCTGAACGTAAGCTTAGGCAACAGACTGAGCGCATCCGCGAGGTTTGTGCCCTGCGAATTCGCGAGCAGCAGCAGCAGCAGTTGACACAGATGGCACGCATGGAGCGCCAAAACACGCTGCGCACCAATGTGTCGCAAAGGCGTGTGGAGGATGCCCTGGCGGCCAAGAACCGACTCGAGGCCGCTCAGCATCGCCGCCTGGAGAATCGTGCCTATGACAGCCGCTTTGACAGCATGACTTCACGTGTGAAGGCAAGGAGAATTCCTCGCTCGTTTCCCCTCTTTAACCTTCAAATGCATATTCTAAAGAATTTTCGTGTGACCAGAGGAGATTGCTGACGAGCTTGTTGATGAGCTCATTACATTGGAATTGACAAAAGAGCACCTTAGCTGTGGAAAAATCCAACCCCAGATGTTAGGGGTTGCCTTGTAGTCAACTTTACTTTCCTGGTCCAACATATCGGGCGAAAAGTGCATCACGATGCAATTTAGCTTTGATACAGCTGTAACTTCACTTTGTTGACAACTAGCAATGTCTTTTCGTATTGATATACGATTGTTGGCCCGCATAGTGGGTATGCAACATTCCCAGGGGGGAATCAAATGCCACTGCTGAGCATCGAAGCGTCAAAGCAATAATAGTGCTAGTTACAGTGCTGAATGACTCGTCAAAAGGCACCCCATACTTGCGTTTAAAACGGTTTTTTTTTGGCCGTTGTGTGCGCCGATAGAGAGGTTTACTGAGTGATTCTTTATTACGAGAGCTATTATATAGCAAATAAGAGTGAGAGAGATACTGATTTACATTTTTGCAAGAATTGGTGTTTAGACTGGAATACAGTGTTTTTATATTGTCACAGTGAACGCAGTAATTGCAAGGAGATGACACACGAGATAACGTTGAAACACATGCATGTATTGCTCCTGCCTGAGTCTTGCATTCTCGTACTACTTTGGCATGTGAAATCGTGTCAACTATACTTAAAACTTTGATGCGGGCAGGACCTTTGCGTCACTGCACGCCAATGGACAGAAGGAGATCTGGTGACCGCCGCGTTTTTTCGGCGAATCTGTATGCAGTGCCCGAGTGATGACGAGACAAAGCAATTTGGCACTGGGAAAACAACTGTGGGTGAAAACACTCTGAGCAAGCACATGCGCATAGTTGCAAGGCAACACAGTTGCAACTTTTGACTGCATCAAGACAACTTCCAAGACTGAAAACTGAGATACGTTCTAACAACTACATGAAGTAACGTGGTTTAGTGGACCCAAAAATCGAAACACTCTCGGTGCCTCATCATCGCTAACGACGCCATATTGCACGTAGCTCTCCTGCATCGTGACGTCATGAAAATGATCAAACATAATTGGCTGCCGCATCTATAAAAGTTGGACAGCGGTGGATTTGCTCTGTAATTGCAAGGTCCTCACGAACAATAGCCACTTTTACGCTCCGTTTAGCGTTGGTTCTGGCTATGTCTGTTCAGCGCCTAGGCTCTCTTCTCTTTCGCTGCAGAGCTGGGTGCAGGAGAAAGCTTCTTGTTGTGTGCAAGAGCAAGAAGTTGAGGAGCGCAATAATATTATAATAAATTATGAAGTTTTACGCGCCCAAACCATGATCTGATTATGAGGCACGCCATAATGGGGAACTCCGGAGTAATTTGGACCACCTGGGGTTCTTTAACGTGCACCTAAATATAAGTACACGGGTGTTTTCGCATTTCGCCTCCACCGAAATGCGGCCGCCGGGGCCGGGGTTTGATCCCGCGACCTCGTGCTTAGCATCCCAACACCATAACCACTAAGCAACCACGGCAGATCGAGGAGCGCAAGACCATTGCCGTCGAAATCCACACGGTCGAGAAGCAGCTCAGGGACCCTGACATGGTAGGGCGATGTCGATGGGTCGTATGTTTGTGCAATTCACCAGCCAACATGCAAGCCATTCTGGGCAGCAGTGGAAGCTGTATCTTTAGTGCTCAATCTGCTGTTTAAATATCAAAATATGTTGAGCTGTACAGTAAAATCTCATCAATTCGAACCCCAAGGAGACGGGAAATTTATTAGAATAAACGCAGTTCGAACTAAGGAGAGCTTTAAATATATTGCCCAATCTTGTGCCGTACAGTGCGCAAAACCAAAACCGTCACTGGGCTGGCATCGAAAAAGTTTTCTTTCATCAATCAGCATGCAGCTTGTGCCAAAGGAAGCCTAGGTTCCGCATATAGTCGAAGTGTGATATGATCGCGCTTCGTGCACTGTGTTCTGTGGGTTCGAAATATTTATGCTAAGTTTAATTAGGTACAATGCCTCCACTGACTAGTGCAAGAAAACAGCTATCAATGACAAATGATCAGTTTTAAACACAAGGTCACTAATTCACAGGTCAAATGCATGAACATACTCTCAACAACATTAGATCTAGGTTGCAAACAAACTCCAAGAAAGAATTGCTGCTGTATGACTGGTTTTACAAAAGTGCTGGAAAAATGGTTACCATTAAGAAAAGTTGTGCAAAAAATAAAAAAACAATTACTGAAGGACTTGTGCGCCGTAGATACATATAAAAGAACCGGTTGCACTGATGAAATAACTGGTTGTAGCGTAAAAGATGAAACTGCTACATAGCTAGATTGTCAAAAACACTAATGGTAGACTGCAAGCAAAATTCACCGGTTGTGATGTAGAATTCCGCCTCAAAATCTAAAAGAAAACTGCATTACTCATTTTGTTTCTGTATTGCTTCGAAAACTTTTGCCGTCACACTTATAATCAGTGACACAGTTGAATTACGTTCCCTCTGGTTAATTAAATATTTTAAATAATGCGATCCTGACCGAAGGTTCCAGCTGGCACCCATGCATTTCTATGGTCCCAAACTTTCGTTATTTTGTTCCTAAAATTGGCCTTCGCCGGATAATTTCAACTTAACCCGTCAGCACGCATGCGCCTGCCCCATATATTGACCCAAATATCGTCCTCTTTAGTGGCAGAGTTTGTCTTGCGGAGTTTAGGGACAGTGAATGCGTTGAACACACATCTCCCGTCGAAAACGCTATTTTCGACGCAAGCAGTAACCGTAGGTCACAATGTCTGATTGCGGTATTTACCCGACTCTAATGCGCGCTTTCTCCTTCTTTTTTTCAAGAAAATTGGGCTGAAAACAGCCTGTGCGTTTTAATCGGTTAAGAAAGGAAAACCGCCTTCACGGAGTTTGTATGCTTTACCGCATAGCATAAATGTTCGGCGGAAAAGCTTATTATAGGAAACCGGTTGAGATTGTGAAACACCAATTTTTATTGCTAAAAACTTCGGTTAGATTTCTGCTGCGCTTGGAGCTTTAATGTCATTTGTGTTAGTTCGCTACTTTGGACACATAGAAAGTGGGCGCCCGTTTGATTCAGGGACGTGTTAGAATCGGGCGAATACTTGCAAATGAATCTGCGGCGTGTTTTGAAGTTTTTTCTGTGTCTCACATAATTTGACCAACCGGAGAATTCAATCAATTTTGTCGGTTCCGTCTAGGTAAAATACACGGAAGTCGACTATTTTGCTTAGCCGATGGAGAAAAGAAAGCAGGTTTAACAGTGAACAATGCTGTATGTTGCGCTGCTAAGCACGAGGTCGCAGGATCAAATCTTGGCCGTGGCGGCCGCATTTCGATGGGGCGAAATGCAAAAACGCCTGTGCCCCGCACATTGGGGGCACGTTAAAGAACCCTAGGCGGTCAAAATGAATCCTTAGTCCCCCACTATGGCGTGCCTCATAATCAAATCGTGGTTTTTGTCCGTAAAACTCCAGAATTCAGTTAGCTTTATTGAAATAGGAAATCAGAAAAAAGAAATTGAAAGTGGACGAAAAGATAACTGGAGGGAGTGCTAAGGCGACTACGTCGCCATAGCATAAATGGTAGGGCAACGCATCTGTCATGCTGAGGCTGTGAGTTTTCTCCCACTGGCGACAAATAATGGTTGCGCCAGATCAGATCGTGTTTTGACACGTATAGCCCTATTATTTGATTAATTTAACCATACTATACCGTAGACAATGGTTAATGTGTTCCCCTTTCATACCATCTCCCGGCTCCAACGTTTGCGATGGCCGTAGGTGCCTGGCACTGTGGCTTTCCCGCATTAAGGCTGTTTCACATGGTGCGATTTTGCACTGCGATTTTCGCAGCTGCGATTTTCGGAGATGCGAAATTCGCAATGGGCGTTTCACATGGTGCGATGTCAACAATGCGATTATGCGACGCCCAGGGTTGCTTGCTGCCAGATTTTTTCGCACACTCCGCATAAATTCGTTTAATGTATTGAAAAAGCCGTGCGCGTTATAATATAATTTACCTCTCTTTATTAGGAACAAATAATACGTGCGTTTTGTAATTTAAAAACGCTTCAAAGTTTAATTTGTTTTGTAGTGCGCAACAGCAGTTTGTGAAGTTCAATACGAGGAGAAATGGCGGACGTAAACAGCTGTTCGCAGGTGGTCGTTCGGCGTTGTGTGTTGTCTCGTGTGTGTTTTATGCCCGCGTCGTTCTTCCTGCGATAAAACAAATTACAAGAGCACCTATCAACAAGCCCCTATAGCTGTTGTCATCGCATATGCAGTATTCGGAATTCGGCTGCAGCGAAGTCGTCATGTCAACGCAGAGACCCTCGCGCTACCCGTGATAACGTCAGCTTCTGAAAAACGGATGTGTGTGTATTGCTCGTGATTGCGCATTAGCGGTTCCTGCTCCTAGCAATATTCTTGCACCAAACTTAGCAGCAAGCATCAACCCAAAAGCTCACGTCTGCCCCTGAACAAAGCCGCAAATGATCTGTGTGCAATTACTGAACGTGCAATGGCATTTGTGTTGTGAACGTTTATCTTAGCGCCAGCCTGGCTCGTCCGTCTCGGCGCCTGTGCTGTAATTATTCATACAAGTGCTCTCTGAATGTTTCTAAAGGCGTAAAAGCCGACACCACATTGTTTTAGGAGCTGCAGTCACTTGTGTACGTAGTATCGTATCATTCTGGCAGACATGGGCGTCGTCTATTTTCTCGTCCTGTTTCTTGCGCTGTTAGTGTGCTGTGAATCTGTATCAAGAAGCTTAAGTTAATATGCTGCAGTACGTATCGCAGCCGCGTAGCCACACGGCTAACATTAAAATACTTTGTTAGGAGTACGTTTGTTTGTTTAATAACAAAATCGAACGCTAAAATTTTGTATTCATGGTGGCAAGTGTAAGGTAAGAAGCTATCGAAACTATCCGCTAATGGCATGCGTGTGCTTCTACCTGCTTCAGCACGTTATTCTTAAAGTGAGGCTGAATACCTCTGATAACCAAAAACATATGCAACTGGAGCAGGTGCTATGATTCCTTTCCTGGAAATGAAAGCCAGCATCCCAGTCTTTTAAGCTAGTCATGTACTTAACCTATATTAGACCAACGTTAGAGCATGCTAACTGGAGCCATTTCAAACTAGGTTATTTGACTAAAATAAGAAAGTGCAAGGAAAGTGTCAAGGTACAGTCTAATCTGGTATTCCCGAACCGATTGTATTAGCAAACTTTATGCCTCCCTGAATTGCCTGCATTAACCCAATGCTGAAAACAGGGGAAGCTGATTCCCTTTCTTGCTGTTGAAAAGCTGCTAGAATCTCAATAACAGACTACTTATGTTCTGAGAGAAAGTGAGGGGCACTGACAATATCTCTAATCTTTTGTATAAGCCTTCACCTTGAACGAAAATGGAATAAAAATATTTACCTTTGCAAGCCTCAGAATCCAAACATTCTCAAAATTTTGAGGAGCCACATTAAATTTTTGAGATATAGACAATAAAACGTTTGCCTTAGTACAAGTGCACACTGAACACACTTGAGTGGTTGAGTGGCCAGCTGCGAATGCAAAAGCGTCCATAGCTGCTACCTCGAGGTAACTGCTAGGTTCCACTTGTGTTTCTCCTATAACCCATGTACCTAGCAAGGGGAATGGTTATACGTAGTCCCATTGCAGCATTGGCCTGCGCTTTCTTCTTTTTTCAATAGGTGGTGGCTAGCTGATTCCGTCTGTTTATGTATTTATCATTTGTGTGCATCTTATGTGCATGTGTTTGTATCATGTTCTGATTGTTATACGTGCAGTGATGCAAGCATCTTTTTTTTTAATATATTGCGCCACAGTCATTTATTCAAGTTTTTGTTGAAATGTACAAAATGTGGCCATCCAGTAATGGCTAGGACAGCCAGCAGGATTGGCAAAAAATATGATGCAGATCCAATGCACTTGCTTGAATCGACATGAGGCGAAGCTTTCACGCAACGGTCAGTTAAACTCTAGAAAACTAACTGCAGTGTTTACAGTTGTCCTTATTTCACCCGATGCAACACGTACTCATAGACAATGTTTGCTTATTCACCGCACAGGTCACATAATGTAATGTATACATAGCACGGTGAACTCATTCAAAGGTCGGCTCACTAAGACTTCGAACTAACCGTGAGTCTGAGTTCGTTTGAGCCTGACTGAGTAGAATTTTGGTGAATACGAGTAACAGCAAGCTCAGTTCAGTAAACTTTTAGTGAATATTGTCATGTGGTAGTCAGGGAAAGCTGATCCAAGTATAATTTTAGTGAATATGAGTCAAAGCAAGCTCGGCAAGTAGATTTTTGGTGAATATGACTCAGTGCAAGCTCACCTGAGTAGAATTTTGATGAATATAAGTCAGAGCAAGCTTGGCTAAGTAGATATTTGGTGAATATGACTCGGTGCAAGCTTGCCTGAGTAGAATCTTTGTGAATATGAGTCAGATCAAGCTCGGCCGAGTATAATTTTGGTGAATATGAGTCAGAGCAAGCTCGGATAAGTAGAATTTTGGTGAAAATGACTGAGCAAGCTCGATTGAGTAATGATGGGATATGGTTATACGAGTTTATGCAGTAATACATGTAAGTGCAGACTAATTAGCAACATTGCCTCCATCTTGATAGGCAATACCTACGCCTCGTGATGAGTCTGCACACTTTATGAGCTGTACACATGCAACACCCACACACACTTGAAAAGATACTATCATTCACACGAAGGAATGCAACTGGCTGACTTCACTGCACAATTTTGATCTGCTTTTGTTTAATGTGTTATCTACTACTTATAAAAACCAGATGTCTGCCTGCTTTTCGCATTATTGCATCTGTTTTACAGGAAGTAGAGACAGAGAAGCAAGAAAAGGCAAGGATGTTTATGGCTAAGTAGTTTCTTAGAGTACTGCGATATGTTACAACCAGCATAAACAAAAGTAATTCGATGCACTGAAGTAAGCGAAATGTGCAATTACCTTTTAATGTGAGGGTTAATACAGATGCAGTAAGGATACAAAGTCTGCAACACACTGAAGGGTTATTGGGTTTTTTATTCAGGAGAAAAATGATGCATCAGAAAAATGAGAAAAAAAAACTTTAATTATTGCTTCGAAAACAAATTGGCAATACTGCTTATTACCACTCAAAGTGTGAAATATGCTATTGTAGAACATTCATTACGATATCCAGTTTGCACGTTCGCTTTGCGTCTCGCAGTGGAAGTAACAGAACCTTGAAATGAGATAATTCATTGGGGAAAAATGCGCATGAAAGCCCTAACCAACCAACTGCAACTAAATGGTCGCGCGTATAGCGTGACCTATTAACCACAGCATTTGTCCGTAGTTGCATATTCTTTAAATTGTTCCGTACGTAAAAGCATACTGCGATAAAACTGTGGCGTTTTCGTATATCGCGAGTTGTCTCCAGAACCAGAAAATTGGGACGACATCCGAAGGCCATGCCTTCCCGTGAGGGACACCTCGTAGTATTTACCAACTCGCAGCGCGTGTGAATAACGGAAAATCGCGCAAAATTATATCAGCACCCGAAGCCAACCTAAAAAACAGCGTCGCCAGATTAGCAACGTAGCGTGTCAACAAACTCATAGAAATCACAGAACCGAATCTCACCTACGAGTTTTTATCTGCACAGTTCGCGTGTCGGTGCTTATGTTACGTACCGATTGCGCAATCCAAGGCTCCACTCAATTAGTTGCACTGTTCGAGGCTTCTTGATCCTATATTTATAGACAAAAAGTATCTATAAACGTTGCGTTGAGCGACCGCCGCCATTTCCAAAACAGACCGCGAAATACCTCTCGGCGCAATTTCGACGGAAAAATCGCAGCGATTGCTGCGACGTTGCGACGCTGCGACCAACCGGTTGGTCGCAGCCGAAAATCGCAGAACCGGCCCTGCGACTGCGATTTTCGTCGCATGCGACGGAAATCGCACTTCCGGTGCGATAATCGCAGTGCAAAATCGCACCATGTGAAACGGCCTTTACCCGCCCGTGTCACATGAAAATACCAGCACGCGCTCAGTTCCCTCTTCCGCCACCAGCAAATATCCTTACGGGATATTTATACACATTGAATTCACAGCTATCACCGCCAAATCCATTGCGATAAGCGTCTTCACTTATCTGTTTTATAGCACTTGTGGTGTAGTGCCGCTGGAAGCACACCGCATTGCCATGAACGCTTTTATTAGGCGCTAACCTAAACACGCCGTTCACTGCCACAGGTGGCGCGAAGTCAGTGTCATGTTTCTCTTTGGCGGCATCGTATTTCAGCGTCGTCCGCGAGCTCTGTTTCCTGTCGCTGTCTTAAAACGCTACGCATTAGAAAACAACAAGGCGCGCCTCGAGCCGATCGAGCCCCACCACCTAGACGCGTGTCAGTCACATCGAGCCACAATGATTCTTGCGGAGTAGGCACGTTAAATCTTTCTGCCAAAGTGGCCCCGTGTGAAGAAGCTGTTGACTCAGGCTGAATTCGAGGAGCGTAAGCTTGCTGAAGCCGCAAGAATGAAAATGCATGTCTCATGCAGCTCAGATCCCACTATCTGGGCGTGCATTAGCAACTCATGCTGCAACAATTTGTGCAACACTTTGCATTACGTAGGTGTTCACTAAATTTACGTCTTCCTAATTCTTTAGTGACCTTAGGTCGTACACTTTCCTGGTTAGTAAGATTTCTTTTTTCCAATACTTGTGAATATGGCTCTATTGTAAACAGTCAGGCACATCTCAGACCACATACGCTTCTTCAAAGGCAGAACGTTTCTACACCTAGCTTTAACTATCATTTTCAATTGCTCAGGTTTCGTTGGACAATCATTTGGCAGTGGCCTTCACAAACATCGAGAGCGTGCGCACTTTTTAGGGGGGGGGGGGGGGAGTGTATAACAGCACGTGTAATTTTAAATTGTCTGTTCCTGCAACATTGGTCACCTAACATACAAGCGACTGCGGCCATTTACAAGTGCATTATTGCTTTTTTCTTGTAGGACTTCAGCACAAAACCAGCTCCTGCAGGAACAACTCCATTCCGTTTAAAACGCATTAGAGAAGACTACGAAGCGGTCATCAGGAAAAATATCTCGCTGCAGGCTGAGGCAAGTAAAGTAGTGTTTCTAAGCATATTTCTGTATTACCCTGTTCCACATGAGGTTTGTTTTTGAAAAGATGTTGGGGCTATATGTGAATTTCGCCTTGAGGTGCAGCTTTACAGCAGCAAAAATTTTAACTAGAAGTGTAGCTTCAAAACTGCAAGTTTCACACTGCAGTGAAGCCATACTTTTAAAATGCGCCGCTTAAAGCAGCGCTGCGCAAAAGTCCTTCATTCAAAGCGCTTCCTTTATTTCAAACCCAATTTTTAAAATAAATTTTAGGAGCGCCTTAAAGTTCTAATTATCAAGATTCGACTGTAGAACTACAACCTTTAAATGTGAGGTTACAGCAAATCGCTCATTATTTGTTCACTTTTGTGCTTCCAGTATGTTGCACACTGTTTTGGTTATGACCGCAAGTGATGCGCTGTGGCCATTAGTCACAGATACGTGTCGCACCGCTCATTTGGTCCGAAGTAGGTTCACATCTGCTATGCCTTCCACGAAGCAATTGTCATATTTTGCGCCTTAAAGGTGTACGACCTAACCATGGAATTACATGACGCACCTTTCTTTCACCTCTGACACACTTTGTTGGTCCTAAATGGGATCTGTAAGAGATGTTTTCGTAGCGCTGCCTGCTATGTATGAAATGGAGTATAGTTTCCTTATCTGTTTGCTCAGAGTGAGAAAGCTAGTTTTTTTCCTTACTAATAAGTTCTCGCTACGTGACTGGTGCCGCAGTGTGAGGTGTCCAAGCTTCAAGAGGAGTGCAACAACCTCAAGGAAGACCTCTCCAAAGCCCTGGCCGAGAAATCTGACTTCCGCGCCAGGCTTGACTCTGTGGAATGCGAGGTCGGGGAACTACGCTTCGAGCTTGGCATGAAGACGCATGAGTTGGACGCTTTGGTTAGCTTCTACTCGAACAGAGAGAAGCCACTCCTGAGGAGCTCGCAGGCCCCGCCGGTTTGTGTTAGCTGCTACACGGAGCCGCACATGGTTGAGCTGCAGGAGACCAACGCCAAGTTGCAGCAAGAATCTTGTCGGCTGCAGGCGAGTTCCCTTTGCTTCTATCTTAACCTTCTCCTATCTAGCTTGCTCAGGCTATTGTGCTGCTCCTTGCTGAGAGTGAACTGAGCTTATCCACAGCTACTCGTGGACTGATGCTCTGTTATCGTTTCTATGCACACGCAATCACAGAACAGCATTGTTTGCCTTAATTACATAGGGGTTATTTTTGCCACTGAAAATATTGTATTTCAGTAAAGCCAACTTCTGGTTTTTGCATGAAGTTATTGTGGTGCAGTGTTTGGAAATTGACTCTGCGGCTTTATTTACCTGTTATTTATTGTTGGATACTAGTTTACTTGTCTAACCGAATCTATGTATCATCTTTTGGAGAAGCATTCAGTAAGGAGCAAAAGGCTGACATTGCACTGTGTGAGCCACGAGTACATCACTGCTCTGGTGTGCTTTTAGAAAGAGCAACTACTGTGGCTTGAGCGCATACTTTTGCGTGCTGGGTCATGGTGCCTGGTAGTCATGTGCCACGGCACATGCATGGGTGTTATCAACTCTTGCTTCACACGAGTGGCTCATGTTTGGGCTCGGAAAGTGGCAAAAAAGTATTGGAAAACCGCCAGAGAAATTGGTTGTCACTGAGCATGTGCTGGATCCGTGGGGGATTTTGGTGACCATTGCAGATGAAAGTGGGTGACAAACAGATCTGATAAGTGCAATGGCCAATGGAGAGCAGTGGGCCATTGAAGTGCATAGATAAAGTGGACATCGCTGCAGAAATTTCACTGGTGAACTCCTGAACTTCAGTGGCAAAGGCACATAATGCAAGAAGAGCTAGCTTTTAATGACAATAGTTGGTAACTCATAGTGTGAGGTCGAAGCAACTCCAGATATAGATACGATTGAGCTAACAGGAAGAGGACAGTTCCTGTGGCAGTCTAGTTTGATGAAAACTGCCTAGTTTAACTGTTGTGCGGTGTAGCCTGATCATGTGCAATGTTTCTTGCCTTCCTGAGACCCATTATGTATACCTGATGTAGGCTGTATCCGCAACATTCGAAAACTGCCCTGAAATTTCGCACTATTTTGTTACGTAACACACTATGAATAATTCAATGTGTCTTATGCAAGCAACATTTGTTCAATCAGGGATAGCAACAATGGCTGATGTGCAGTGGTTGCCGAAGGGATGCGTGCCTCATACTATCAGTGCAAAAACGCCAAGAAATGCTGCTTAGTATGCGAAGACAAATACACAACTATTATCCTTTCGTGCACTGTGTTGCTTGGTTATGATAAATCAGATATAACTAGCTCAGCTCTCCGTCCTTTTCAAGCGTGGCTGCTAATTTTTATAATCCTCAGTTCCACGTGACCTCCATTTCATTTATGCACAATTGTTTTTGATTACAGAGTGAACTGGAAGAGACCACAGCCAGGTCAACCAGTGATCGGGGCAAGATGGCATCACATGTGAAGGAGCTGGAAGATGGGCATGCCCGTCTCAAGCATGACAACCAAGCTCTGGAAGATCGCATAGGTAAGGTTGATAGTTTTCAGTTTGTGTTTTAAATGCGCGACACTTTTCAGAAAGGCATAGAACCTGTGAAATATTAAGGGAACGCTAATTCAGTTTAGACTCGTAGTGTTCTTTCAAAATACTATTCTCGGTAGCTTGGTGGTAAGAGACTTGTTACTAGAAGAAACCGAACGTCAAACTTCCATTTTTGGAATCACAATGCTGGATCGCCAGTGTGATGTCGCGTATTTGAAAGTAGGTATTTCCCATATGTGGCCCATTTTGAAGCTGTGAACATTCACAAGAATTCTAAATTCAGGTATTGGTTCTTGTAAAGTGCAATGTAGTCCATCTTTACCGATAGAACTAGGCCCCAGAAGACACCAATAAAATTCATGTCATGGCGAACTGGTGCGTGAACTCCAAGGTGGTATCACGACCCGTCTTTCGATCTTGCATCTTTTCCGACTGATGAAGTCTCCTTTCATGGTATGAGTGGCTTTCTCGGTATTGTAGAAGGGTGATTTAGTAACACAGCTATACTTATTTTATTTTAGTGTGCCTTTAGAGACAATTGTTCCACAAAGCCTTTGAAGCCAAAGGTTTGTTTTCAAACAAAAAGTGGCAACCAAACGGGAAAGCTAAATGCCAGTGGCACCCACCGACGCTGTTATCACCTTTCTGTCCTTGTTACCACGGAGCTTACAGCTGTGCCACTGCAGAGCAATATCTGCAACCCATTTTCCATCTTGTTTGTCTCATGCCATTCTGAATAAAGCGCACAATTAATGCTAAAGGCTGTGGTCAATACACTACAGTCCCATTGTTTGCATGCACGTCGCATGCAAAAAGGAACGCAAGAGACGCAGGCCAGTGAAGTACGTGTAAACATCATTACGATAACAAGGAATACCCAGCATTGTGAACGACGACACTTTGGGCTGTACAAAGGCGATATCATAATGCTTGCATAAAATTCAGATGACAGAGGCACTGGAATATACACAGATACAAGATGTAGAAAAAGGACACATTTTAAAGATAGACAGCATTCTCTACTCTGGAGGAGACAACAAAATACGATCACCCAAGACCAGCAATCCCAAACTAAAATTCTTGATTGCAGAAAATTCGTTTGTATAGTAGGATTGAGTGAGAACACTGCTGTAAAATGTTTCTCTTGGTCACATGCACTGGTCAGTTGCAAACGGTCCATAGTCAGTGCTCATAGGGGCATAATAATAAATCTTAAGTCTTCTGAGCAAATTCATATGACTCCCTGTGATATGCAGAATATTGGTTTAGGTGAGACATTGTCTACCGACAAAGCAAGTTGATTTACCATGTGTAAAAAGTGGCGACGTCTGTTTTGTTGCCCAGGAACATGAATGATGTGAAACCTATTGGTTCTTATTTAGATGACCGTTCACACAAGATTACATTTTATTTTGTATTTATCTTGGTACATCTGGCATGCTTGTTGTGATTCTGATTAACCCCTGTGGTGGAGTAGTGGCGTTCCTCTGCTAAGCCAGAGGCCCCGGAATCAAATCCCCGCAGCGGCATGGCCACATGTCGAAGGGGACGGAATGCAAAAAGGACCATGTACCATGCGTTGGGTGGCACTAAAGGACTACAGGTGATCAAAATAATCGTAGGTCCCCCACTGTGACGTGTCTCAACATCATATCATGGCTATGGCATGTAAAACCCCAGAATTTGTCTGGCCCTGATTGATGTGTGGCAGTATTGTGTAGAAACAGTGTAAGAACAGTAGCGTTGATACAATGACTTATAGCTGTGCACACACAGGCATCGCGTTGCACTGATCGTGCAAGACAACATAATCGAGAGGCTGGTGATAAACTCTGCATAGGTAGCAAAGGCTTTACTAGAGGAAAAGGCTGTTTTTATTCTGATTAAGATCATTATGATCATTTTGTGGGGAACATCAGCATATGTATTTGCACTTTATCCAATGATGCAGATTCACACATAAAATTACACTGCTTTGCTTCCCTTCGGTGAATTTCACAACTGTGCAAAGTCCTGAGCGCAATGTCCAGCACGTTCTTCCGTGCCATCTTGTCTTTTTAACTTTAGTAAATCGGGTGTCTGTTCTCCTTGGTTTGAGGTGCTAGTTATAAATGCAAAGCGATATTAGCAATGTGTGCTACTCTCCCAGAACCACAAAAAGAGACAATAGATATGAGAATACAAAAACGCCTGTGTCCCGTGCATTGGAGGCATGTTAAATATCTCCTTTTGTGGTCAAAATTAATCCGGAGTCCCACACTACGGCGTGCCTCGTAATGAAATTGTGGTTCTGGTACGTAAAACCCCAGAATTCTATTAGTGCAAGACCGCAAGAGGGGTACCTGCTTGAAGCGAGCTTGAGACAAGTTCCTGAAACAGGCTTTAACCTGGAAAAGCCAAGTCCCTGGAAAAGCGGTCTCAAAGAAATGTGTTGCTTGTCAGTCTGTGCTGTTACAAGCTTGCTGCTGCTTTTGCTTATGAACAAAAAACGTATGCACCCTTAGAAAAAAAGGGTGATCGAAGCAAGCTTTACATAATTTGTGCTATCTCCGTGTTTTTTTTATAGCTTCAAAAGAAACTGCGCTAGCCTCGTCCTGTCTGCCGGATTTGGCGAATTTTAAATGTTCACAGGCGGACAGGTGTAGGTGATGCAATAACGTGCAGTTAAGAGTACAGTGGTTTAAGCGCTATCACACCGCCGGTAATGTGCAGTAGTTTCGCACAATATCAATGGAACAGGAACACTACAATCCAATCTTTTCTCACAAAGTTCCAAAGAATAAAGTGGGTGGTCTATAATATTTTTTTTTTATTTGCCTGCAATGTTTCCAGAGATTGTGTTTGTTTTAAACATGTATTGAAGCATTTCTGATCATGAAAAATTAGTTCATTTTTTTCCCAAAAAAAGGGTAAAAATGGCTTAAGGAGCTAAAGGGCCCGAGGAGGCCCAAATTTATCCGAGGTCCTCTACTATACCATGTCTGATTGCCTCTGCGTTGCATTGCGGCAATAAAATCAATCAATCAATCAACCTTCAAGTGAAAAAACTCGAACACAATGCACAGGTGACGTGGAGGTGAAGCTGAACAACCAGCTGGAACTTCAGAGGAATTCCGAGGAAGAGTGCGTCTATGAGTGCGTCACGGAAGGAGATGCCCACAAGGACACACTGAGGCAGCAGATAGACGAGCTCACCGCGGAGGCTGTGGAGGAGAGGTTGCAGGCAGAGTTGGAAGAGCTTCAGAACTAGTGTGAAGGCTGCAAGACCTCGGCCTCCCATAAGGGCCAGCTCACCGCGGAGAAATAGCGCTCAGAGCCTGGCTCTGACTGGCGCAAGTTATAGCACCAGCTGCAAGTTATCGTACCTGCTTTTCTTTTCATTGAGTCCACATAACGAGGACTGCGCAAAGAAGCTCCTAGCCGCCTTTGCCTCCATTAATTGTGAAACGAATATGAAGTCTGTCAATGAAGAAATCAAATTTAGCTTTGAGAGAAGAGGCTGCCATGTGGAAAGAGAAATTCCTCAACCAGCAATCTGTTCGTAAGCGAAGAGAGCCACTGTAAGTATCACCTCACCAAGTAGCGTGTGTAGTTCACTGTAACGGTTGTCTATAGACAGTTCAAACTTTGTGTGAGGGAATCGGCATCTTGAGCTGTTGGTTTCTCAGTTTTGTGCTGTGATTTCAAATTAACATAGTCGTGAGACACCGAACCCATCGATACTATCATTTTCATGGACGCATGCCAACCGAAGCATAGGCTTTGATGGCGAGAAAAAACAAACAAAAAACTGTAGCATTGCGCATAATGGTGGCATTCCAGTGCTTCTGTAATATAGTCTATTGGCCGCGAGATCGAACTATAGGTGACAGTACCGTCGCCATATTAGCGTGGATAGGCGGTCGATGGTGCGCATTGAAATGAACGCGTCGACGTTCCGCTGTGAACAATTAGGCCTAATTTTCTTGTAATAAAGCGCGCTGACTGCACTGAGCTGTGCTTCAAATCGCTTGGAAGCACTAGAAAACCGGATTTTTAACCTCCATATTGCGGTACATCAGAGAACTGAACTATATCGTATTTCACCGTTCAATTTGTTTATTCCCAAAAATGTGGCGCGAATTCACGCGTTAATTTCAATGCTGCTGTAGTGAACGTATGGTGAATGTATAGAGACATTAACGACGAACTTTGAAGCGCAAACGTCACGGTCTTGCGGTGACGGGAGAATTCACAGGAGAATTCACGAGGAGGGCAAGCCGAGGTCGGGTGGCGTGTACATGAAAGAACATCGGCGCAGATGAGCATCGATCGCCTACGAGGTGGATGCTGGCAGGCTCAGGATCTCGGAAGACGTAGTACCAGTTATACAATGGCCGTGGCCCTGACGTCAATGACACTTTGCCCGCAACAAGGACGTCTGTCCCGGTCCACTCGCCGTTTCTGTTTGCCAGTGTTTCGCTGCTAAGACCTACCATAGGTACAGGGCAGCCTGAGAAGGCCTCAAGAGCCTCTCACCGCATGCGAGCTGCCTCCTGAAGGCGACTCGTGACGCATGCTACCGACAGCTTGGCTCGGCTCGCCCTCGCCTCGCTCTCCAACTGCAGTCTCTTCAGTTCTGACCTCTCTTTGTGCCGCTGTCTAACTGTGCGACACATTTCCACATTTTTTAAGATTGCTAGAGCATGAACCACTCGATAGAGGATCGAGTCACAGACTATATTATTGAGCCATAGGACTCATTGATGTGAATTGCCTGCTCTGCTCTAAACTAGTACCACTTTCATTGTCATACTATCGCTGTGTTGTGCCATTTCCCTATTGTGCTATTGCCCCATGTGAAAAAAACTGTGCTTGTGATCTTGCACTTGTCCTGATCCTTTTCACCTCAGTGAATAAAAAAAAACTTGATGAATGTCCTAACCATCACAACTGCCAGTAAATATCACCCTGTGATCTCAAAACCTAATAACTTCATTGTTTTACAGCGTAAGCTGTTATGGGCTCATTACAATAGCCGTTTCGTGTCGCGATGATGCCGTCGCCAGCGGCCGCGTAACCGTTGTCGCCGGAAACTCGAAAAAAGTACCCGATTCTCGCCGGGATTGAACCCAAGCCCACTGCGTGGGAGCCAGATACTCTACCACGGAGCCACGCAAGCGCTTGCTATCGGGCCGCGGAAAATAACCTCAGGCAAACGCAGGGTGAGCCGACTCGAGCTTTCGCCAGTATGGTGGTACCATCTAGGTAAAATGCCTGCAAACGCAGCGTCCGCAGGCGCAGACGACGATATGCGATTCAGACGAGGCGCACAATCAACGCACTCCCGAGCTGCCGAGCCTCCGCCAGTATGGTGGCGTCATCTAGTTAAGGTGCCTGCAAACGCGGCGCGCCCGACGTGTAAGTTGTAATTGTAAGGCTTGATCGGGCTCAGCAGACTGCTGTGGAGACAGCATTACAACCTGCAGCTCGCCGTTGACGCCGGGTGAACAATTCAGATCGTTCTCGTCAAAACGAGGCGAACAGACTTCCGCGAAGACCCTGTTGTGCGTGGTGCCCAAATTAGAGCTACTCTTGAGCCACTCCACCAGCTTATGCTGTGACTGTGCTGCGTGTGCCGCGCAGGCCTGTGACATTTTTGTCTGCTTCATTCTAAAATTTGTTGTGTGCTGCCTAATTTACTGCTTAGTGTGGTACTTGTCGCGCAGCAACAGGAAGTGGACCTGGAAAAGCCTTAATCAAGAAACAAGCAAGGAATAATATTTCATGCTGTCTGCTGATACCAGCATAGTGCAGTATTGAGATGTGTTAGGTGGAGTAAAGTACAGTCGCTATAGGTTTGTGAGGTCTAGAATTTCTCTCAGTTTGAAGAGTAAAATTAGCCGAGAAGAAACAGGCCCACCTAGATGCAGTGAGGGTAAAAGCGCACAAAGTCAGGCTGGTGCTCGCAAACAAATATGCAGCTTTAGAACAGAAAAATGAAGACCGTAACTAGGTTGATCTCAGAAGCAGCACTTGAAATGAGGTAAGGCACCAAGGCAACCAGTAGGTAAGCTCTCCCAAGGAACAAAGGACCTAATAAAGAAACGGCAAAACATGAAGTGTCAAGCTCTAGAGGTCAGATAGAATTCGCTAAAATGTCGAAACTGATCAACATAAAATTAAGGAATATCCGAAATTATAACGTGGAAAAGATTACGGAAGCAGTAAAATATGGACACAGCATGAAATCAGTGAGAACAAAACTAGGCATAGGACAAGGCAAAATGTATACACTGAAAGATAAGCAGAGTAATATCATCAGCAATTTCGATGATATAGTAAAAGCAGTGGAAGAACTCTATACTGACCTGTACAGTTCCCAGAGCAGCCAAGCTACTTTCAGTCGAAGTTGTGGTGGACAGGATACAGAGGCCCTTTCTATAAATAGCGATGAACTTATAAAGGCCTTGAAAGACATGACCAGGGGGAAAGCTGCTGGAGAAGATGGAATAACTGTCGATTTAATCAAGGATGGAGGAGATATCATACTTGAAAAGCTTGCGGCCCTTTATACGCAATGCCCCACGACTTCAAGTTCACCAAAAAGCTGGAAGAACGCCAACATTATACTCATCCACAAGAAGGGAGACGTTAAAGAATTGAATAATTGTAGAAGCGTTAGCTTGCTCTCAGTATTGTATAAAATATTCACCACGGTAATTTATTCACGAAGGTAACTTCGGCCAACCAAGAGAACAGGCTGGCTTCAGGAAGGGATATTCTACGATGGATCGTATCCATGTCATCAACCAGGTAATAGAGAAATCTGCGGAGTACAATCAGCCTCTCTATATGGCTTCCATATATTATGAAAAAGCATTTGATTCAGTAGAGATACCAGCAGTGATAGAGGCATTACGTAACCAAGGAGTACAGGTTGCATACGTGAATATATTGGAAAATATCTACAAGGATTGCACAGCAACCTTGGTTCTACACAAGAAAAGTAGAAAGTTACCTAATCAAGAAAGGGGTCAGGTAAGGAGACACAATCTCCCCAATGCTATTCACTGCATGCTTAGAAGAAGTATTCAAGCTCTTTTGCTGGGAAGGCTTAGGTGTGAGAATCAACGGCAAATATCCCAGCAACCTTCGGTTTGCAGACGACATTGCCCCTATTCAGCAACAATGGGGACGAATTACTGCAAATGACTTGAGGACCTTAACCGAGAAAATGTAAGAGTGGGGTTGAAGAATAATATGCAGAAGGCAAAGATAATGTTCAATAGCCTGACAAGGAAACGAAGAGTCTGCAAGCGGTACCCGAGCCGTCCGTCGCTAGAGGTCGAGACGGGCTCGCTGGAAGACAAGCAAGCATCTGGTGGTCACGTAAGCGCTGTGGGGTGCTCGGCTAAGTGTTGGGCGGTTTAAGCTTGATTTTTGGCAATAAGCTACAGAAGGCTGTACTGTTTTGGTTGAGACAGTCAGCTCGTCCTCATGACGAATAGCTCGCCTGGCCAGGGGCGCTGCCCCTGGTCAGCTTCTGTCCCTCCTAATCAAATGCCTCTAGAAGCCTTTTTTCGTTGTGGAGTGAGCAGCATTCCGGTGGCGCTGGTACCTTTGAATGGCGGCTCCATTCGAATCAATAACCGGCAAGCAATTCAGGCGGATCTTAAATCTGTGACTCATCACTACCTGCATATCACAGACGTTCGACAATTTGGACGAGAAGGCATCGTCTGCAGATCGCCAGATGAGGCATGTGTAGTAGATCTACTAAAATGTTCCTCGTTTGGCTCCATTAAGGTGAACGCTTTCATTCCACCTCATCTGGCATGCACGAAGGGAATAGTGCGTGGTGTGGACTCTCGACTGAGTCCGTCAGAAACACTGGAAGAGCTCTCTGCGGCAGGTGTTATTGCCATTTATCGGTGCAACCGCGTGACTGATAACGTGCGTGTACCGACAGAATCTGTGATTGCCACGTTTGCGGGTACATCATGTCCTTCAGAATTAAAAATTGGCCACTAATTTTTCGTGTAGACCCTCTAGCATCGCCCCCGTTACAATGCCGTAGTTGTTGGCGTTTTGGACACAGTGCGGTGGCTGCAAGTCTAGTCCTCGTTGCTGCGTCTGTGTGAGGGACATCCGGGCAATGAGTGCGCAACTCAACGTAGAAGTGTTGCCTATGTGGAGGTGCGCATCAGGCTAATAATTCTGACTGCCCTTCTCGATCACAAGAAATTCAAATTCTTGAAGTAATGGATAAAAGGCGTTGCTCCCGCAGAGAGGCTACTGTAGCTGTAAAGGAAAGATCCCATGGTTACGCTGGTGTTGTGGCGCGGCAACCTGCTGCCATGGATTCAACCATTTCAGAAGCGATTGCAACCGCGGTCGAAAAGTCAATGGCTAAGGTCATGGAACGCCTCGTTGAAAGTGTGTCTGACTGTATATCGCAAATCGTGTCCGCACAATTAACGCAACTGCTGCAGGCAACTTCTGTACCTCTTCCTAATGTGGTACCTGAGCTCAACATGCCCAATCTGCCAATCGTCAGTACGGACAAGGAATCAAATATGGCTGGTCCCAGTAACTTGGAGTTGGTGATGTATCGACTATGGATGTGGAGTCGCGGGCCCCCAAACGTCGCGGGTCCCCCATTAATGTTGGCTCAAATTCTCGCCCCCATTCTAAACCCAAGAAAAGCCCTAATGGCGCTGAATTAACAGACTCTATTTTGGAGAGAGCAATTGCCACTGCGGTGCTCTCGCCGCCCGAGGGCTGATGAGAGTGCTTCAGTGGAATTTTCGTTCTATACTTGCTGCTTCAACAGATTTACTTCAAAAATTTTTCATTGCGAAATTATCGATGTTTTCGTTTGGACCGTCCTACTAGAGGCGGAGGCATTGTAATATTTATTTCAACAAACTTTTGCCACATAACAAAGCTAGCATTCACGTTAATGGCCCCAGACAGCGAAATACTTGCGGTAGAAATAAATTTGCCCGGATGTAGACCTTTCACAGTCGTAAATTCCTACTTTCCTGTTGGGGTCCAGAACATTAGTTCCTTAGATCAAATCTAGCAAT